>NC_057799.1:16456842-16630913 GCF_018294505.1 Triticum aestivum
CGCGCAACCCATCAAACACGAAGGACCTTGAGACAAGTGTAATTTTCACACCGAAAATTCACATGAAATAAATAACGACGACACCCAAAGAAAGCGGCTTAATAATCAGGGCCCGCCTTGAGGGGGGCAGGGGACAGCCGCCCCGGGGCCAGGCCTGGTAGTCTAGGAAGTAGGAGAACGTCCCGTATAGCCCACGGCTACACAAGACGTCTCTTTCCGATCCTGATTCAGGTTAAGCCCGGCCGACTGGCCGCGATCGGGAGTCGCAGGTGGAGTTGCGATGCGCCGACGCCGAGTCGCCGATGAAGTCCACATCTTCGTTCTCCGGTCATCTGGTCTCCAAGTCCTTTGTAGCACTCGCACAAGCGCACTGACGCATGTTCGCCTGCTTGCCAATGGACATCGCTTCAACGCCGAGCGCCTGATCAAAGCTAATACCAGTGGATCCATAGAAGGTAAGAAGGGCAGGGATCCAGAGCAGCAAGGGGGCACCACGCGTGGCCGGCCGGCTGCTCTCACCCGCACGAATAAGCATGAGCGGCGATGGTGTAAGGAAGAAATGTTAGTTTACTCCCAGTATCTAATTCTGATTGCGCCTTAACTCTGTTTTTGACATTAGATTAATTGGTGGGTATAAAAACTATAGAAGTGGAATGAATTGTAGAAGTTACAAACATCAAAAGTTAAGTAGGAAGTTTTCAATTATCCATTTGTACTTGGTAGACATCATGAATAGGAAAAGAGCCAATTCGTAAAATAAAAAATCAAGTCAATTTGTTAGGTCCTAGGCATGTGAACATCATGCTTATAGTCTAGCCCCCTCCATGCCCATTTTCTGGCTCCGTCCTGGACATACTACTGTGTCCACCACCACCACCAGCGTAGGCTTGCTCAAGCCACCTCCTTCTTTGCCGGTACCGCCATTCCAACCATCACTCTACTATCCCTCTTTTTCGGCCTAGCCCTCCCCCCATCACACATCTACCTCCAACTCCCCGCTACCTGCGACGACGTGGGCAATGACCAGGTGCTGTGGTCAGCTACATCACTCCTGTCCTCCCCTCACGTTCTTCTTTAGGAAGATCGACCGACGCCAATGCCATTTTCAGGAAACCGTCGTTTGGAAGACGCACAATTTTATTGTCGTGATGTTTATATTAAGGGGCCCTGAGATTGATTATCTAAAGTCTATAATATATCCTGCTCAACACATTGATGGCCGGCTCCCTAGACGACATTGCCACTTGATCGCCGTGACCAACCTTAGCTTTGAATAGCACTTGATGATACACAAATTAGCGAGACACTAATTTGTGCATGTAGATGGCTCGATCTTTCATGGCGATGCTTGATCAACTGTTCTTCTGCCTAGTCCCTCCTACAACCTCCAATAATAATCTTCACCCGTCTACGAAAATACATGAACAGAAATAATGATTCCCTCGGATCAGCATGTATGCGTTGATATGATGATCAACCCTCTGTCACTAGCAAATTTTCACGATGGGAAAATCTCATATGGCACTCAAGATATGGCCACCCAAAACCTGGACGTTTTGTTGTGTTCATAACTTCATGAATCACTCCAAGTAAATCATCGAGTGAGGTTGCTACTAAAGTTAGACTAACAGAGTCAAGCAAGGAAAGTTTATTCGAGGATGTGGGAAGAACTATGAAACGTTTAAGTATATTGCACCAAGGTAGAGATAGCAAAAAAACATGAGTTATGCAGACCTGGTTCTAGCTTCATTAGCGATGGAGATACAATATGCAGGAGGTCAAAATTACAAAGCAGACGAAACTGAGGCAGGAAGTCGTATGTATCCATACAAACCCAGTTAAACCAAGAGATAAAATATTGTGCAGTTTAAATCAGCTTGTCAAGGGACACAATCAACAGCCTAAGGAGGAGGAAGGCATCAGCGAGGTTCTTTTTCACACTCGTTGTGTCGTAAAGGAACGGTGTGCCAATTTGACGATCGATGAGAGTGCTGCAGTCAACATGATGAGCATTGAGATGGTGGAAAAATTGGGGCTGAATATTGCGCCTCTTGAAAGGTCATACACTCTCAAGTGTATTGAGTGCATGCTCTAGCCAATGCAACCAAAAAACCGATCTGATGGAAGAGACTGGGCAATACATTTATATGTCAACATTTACCCACACGTGTGGCTCCTTCGGGCCTAAATGTGGACCGAAAGTGGCTGCAATTTAATTGTGTCAGCCGGGTCTTTAAATCAAGACCTCTTGGCTCTGATACCATATTGAGTGCATGCTCTAGACAATTCAACCAAAAGACCGATCTGATGAGAGCGACTAGGAAATACATTTATACGTCAACAAGTGGTTCAAAGGTGAAATCAAAATTGCGCATCGGACTTTGAAATCAAAATTGCGCATCGGACTTTGAAATTTTTACTTTCGGGAAAATATTGTTGTGAGGAATTTTTTGCACGTTTGCCCTGTGCCCATGGTGTCGTGCCATCTACTACTTGGGAACCCATGGCGCAAATGTGTTAGGGCTGTTCGGAATTCCAAGAAAAATAGTTACTCTCTATCATGGAAGGGCCAACAAATTTGTTGTATTCCTATGCCAGTAGATGTGTTCATGATAGATTGGAAATGTCGTTTGCGAAAAGAAGATAAGAGCAAAAATAAATAAAGAAAAAAAGTTGATGCACCGAATGAAGGGCTAAATCACTTGGTGAAGAAGGTGCAAGGGGATGGTCATGCTAAGGGACAATGGTGGAGTGTTTGTAATACACAGTGCGTCATGAAGGGCTGTGCATGTAAGATGATAATTGACGGTGGCAACTGTTGGAAATATGCCCTAGAGGCAATAATAAAATGGTTATTATTATATTTCCTTGTTCATGATAATTGTCTACTGTTCATGCTATAATTGTGTTATCCGGAAATCGTAATACATGTGTGAACACATAGACCATAACATGTCCCTAGTGAGCCTTTAGTTTACTAGCTCGTTGATTAATAGATGGTTACGGTTTCCTGAACCATGGACATTAGATGTCATTGATAACGGGATCACATCATTAGAAGGAATCTGGATCGTGTAGTTCGTTTGCTGAGGCTTTTCTAATGTCAAATATCATTTCCTTGGACCATGAGATCGTGCAACTCCCGGATACCGTAGGAATGCTTTGGGTGTACCAAACGTCACAACGTAACTGGGTGGCTATAAAGGTGCACTACAGGTATCTCTGAAAGTGTCTGTTGGGTTGGCTCGGATCGAGACTGGGATTTGTCACTCCGTATGACGGAGAGGTATCTCTGGGCCCACTCGGTATTGCATCATCATAATGAGCTCAATGTGACTAAGTAGTTAGTCACCGGATCATGCATTACGGAACAAGTAAAGTGACTTGCAGGTAACGAGATTGAACGAGGTATTGGGATACCGACGATCGAGTCTCGGGCAAGTAACGTACCGATTGACAAAGGGAATTGTATACGGGATTACTTGAATCCTCGACATCGTGGTTCATCCGATGAGATCATCGAGGAGCATGTGGGAGCCAACATGGGTATCCAGATCCCGCTGTTGGTTATTGACCGGAGAGTCGTCTCGGTCATGTCTGCGTGTCTCCCGAACCCGTAGGGTCTACACACTTAAGGTTCGGTAACGCTAGGGTTGTAGAGATATTAGTATGCGGTAACCCGAAAGTTGTTCGGAGTCCCGGATGAGATCCCGGACATCACGAGGAGTTCCGAAATGGTCCGGAGGTAAAGATTTGTATATAGGAAGTCCAGTTTCGGCCACCGGGAAAGTTTCGGGGGTCACCGGTATTGTACCGGGACCACCGGAAGGGTCCCGGGGGTCCACCGGGTGGGGCCACCTATCCCGGAGGGCCCCATGGGCTGAAGTGGGAAGGGAACCAGCCCCTGGTGGGCTGGTGCGCCCCCCCATGGGCCTCCCCCTGCGCCTAGGGTTGGAAACCCTGGGGGTGGGGGGCGCCCCACCTGACTTGGGGGGCAAGTCCCCCCTTGGCCGCCGCCCCCCCCCCTTGAGATGGGATCTCCAGGGGCCGGCGCCCCCCAGGGCCCCTATATAAAGGGGGGGGAGGGAGGGCTGCGCACCTAAGCCCCTGGCGCCTCCCTCTCCCCCCATAACACCTCTCCCTCTCGCTGAGCTTGGCGAAGCCCTGCCGAGATCCCCGCTGCTTCCACCACCACGCCGTCATGCTGCTGGATCTCCATCAACCTCTCCTTTCCCCTTGCTGGATCAAGAAGGAGGAGACGTCTCTCCCAACCGTACGTGTGTTGAACGCGGAGGTGCCGTCCGTTCGGCGCTAGGATCATCGGTGCTTTGGATCACGACGAGTACGACTCCATCAACCCTGTTCTCTTGAACGCTTCCGCTCGCGATCTACAAGGGTATGTAGATGCACTCATCTCTCTTGTTGCTAGATGACTCCATAGATTGATCTTGGTGATGCGTAGAAAATTTTAAATTTCTGCTACGATCCCAACAGTGGCATCATGAGCTAGGTCTATGCGTAGTTTCTATGCACGAGTAGAACACAAGTTGTTGTGGGCGTTGATTTTGTCAATTTACTTGCCGTTACTAGTCTTATCTTGATTCGGCGGCATCGTGGGATGAAGCAGCCCGGACCGACCTTACACGTACGCTTACGTGAGACAGGTTCCACCGACTGACATGCACTAGTTGCATAAGGTGGCTAACGGGTGTCTGTCTCTCCCACTTTAGTCTGATCGGATTCGATGAAAAGGGTCCTTATGAAGGGTAAATAGAAATTGGCATATCATGTTGTGGTTTTGGCGTAGGTAAGAATCGTTCTTGCTAGAAACCTATAGCAGCCACATAAAAGTTTGCAACAACAATTAGAGGACGTCTAACTTGTTTTTGCAGCAAGTGTCATGTGATGTGATATGGCCAGAAAGATGTGATGAATGATATATGTGATGTATGAGATTGATCATGTTCTTGTAATAGGAATCACGACTTTCATGTCGATGAGTATGACAACCGGCAGGAGCCTAGGAGTTGTCTTAATTTATTTATGACCTGCGTGTCAACTGAAACGCCATGTAATTACTTTACTTTATTGCTAATCGTTAGCCATAGTAGTAGAAGTAATAATTGGCGAGACAACTTCATGAAGACACGATGATGGAGATCATGGTGTCATGCCGGTGACGATGATGAACATGGCGCCCCGAAGATGGAGATCAAAAGGAGCAAAAAGATATTGGCCATATCATGTTACTATTTGATTGCATGTGATGTTTATCATGTTTTACATCTTATTTGCTTAGAACGACGGTAGCATAAATAAGATGATCCCTCGCTAAAATTTCAAGAAAGTGTTCCCCCTAACTGTGCACCGTTGCGAAGGTTCGTTGTTCCGAAGCACCACGTGATGATCGGGTGTGATAGGTTCTAACGTTCGCATACAACGGGTGTAAGCCAGATTTACACACGCAATACACTTAGGTTGACTTGACGAGCCTAGCATGTACAGACATGGCCTCGGAACACAAGAGACCGAAAGGTCGAACATGAGTCGTATAGCAGATACGATCAACATAAAGATGTTCACCGATAATAACTAGTCCGTCTCACGTGATGATCGGACACGGCCTAGTTGACTCGGATCATGTAACACTTAGATGACTAGAGGGATGTCTGTCTGAGTGGGAGTTCGTTAATAATTTGATTAGATGAACTTTATTATCATGAACTTAGTCTAAAAATCTTTACAATATGTCTTGTAGATCAAATGGCCCATGCTAATGTTGCCCTCAACTTCAACGCGTTCCTAGAGAAAACCAAGCTGAAAGACGATAGTAGCAACTACACGGACTGGGTCCGTAACCTGAGGATTATCCTCATAGCTGCCAAGAAAGCATATGTCCTTGAAGCACCGCTAGGTGATGCACCTGTTTTCCCAGCAACTCAAGACGTTCTGAACGCCTGGCAGTCGCGTAGTGATGATTACTCCCTGGTTCAGTGCGGCATGCTTTACAGCTTAGAACCGAGGCTCCAAAAGTGTTTTGAGCAGCACGGAGCATATGAGATGTTCCAAGAGATGAAAATGGTTTTCCAAGCTCATGCCCGGGTCGAGAGATATGAAGTCTCCGACAAGTTCTACAGTTGTAAGATGGAGGAGAATAGTTCCGTCGGCGAACACATACTCAAAATGTCTGGGTTGCACAACCGCTTGTCTCAGCTGGGAGTTAATCTCCCGGATGACGCGGTCGTTGACAGAATCCTTCAGTCGCTCCCACCTAGCTACAAGAGCTTTGTGATGAACTTCAATATGCAGGGGATGGAAAAGACCATTCCTGAGGTATATTCAATGCTGAAATCAGCGGAGGTGGAGATCAAAAAGGAACATCAAGTGTTGATGGTGAATAAAACCACTAAGTTCAAGAAAGGCAAGGGTAAGAAGAACTTCAAGAAAGACGGCAAGGGAGTTGCCGCGCCCGGTAAGCAAGCTGCCGGGAAGAAGACAAAGAATGGACCTAAGCCTGAGACTGAGTGCTTTTATTGCAAGGGAAACGGTCACTGGAAGCGGAACTGCCCCAAATACTTAGCGGATAAGAAGGCCGGCAATACCAAAGGTATATGTGATATACATGTTATTGATGTGTACCTAACTAGCGCTCGTAGTAGCTCCTTGGTATTTGATACCGGTGCGGTTGCTCATATTTGTAACTCAAAGCAGAAGCTGCGGAATAAGCGGAGACTGGCGAAGGACGAGGTGACGATGCGCGTCGGGAATGGTTCCAAGGTCGATGTGATCGCCGTCGGCACGCTACCTCTACATTTACCTACGGGATTAGTTTTAAACCTCAATAATTGTTATTTAGTGCGAGCTTTGAGCATGAACATTGTATCTGGATCTCGTTTAATGCGAGATGGCTACTCATTTAAACCCGAGAATAATGGTTGTTCTATTTATATGAGAGATATGTTTTATGGTCATGCACCGCTGGTCAATGGTTTATTCTTAATGAATCTCGAACGTGATGTTACACATATTCATAGTGTGAATGCCAAGAAATGTAAGGTTGATAATGATAGTCCCACATACTTATGGTACTGCCGCCTTGGTCACATTGGTGTCAAACGCATGAAGAAACACCATGCAGATGGACTTTTGGAGTCTCTTGATTATGAATCATTTGACACGTGCGAACCATGCCTCATGGGCAAAATGACCAAGACTCCGTTCTCCGGAACAATGGAGCGAGCAACCAACTTATTGGAAATCATACATACTGATGTGTGCGGTCCAATGAGCGTGGAGGCTCGCGGTGGCTATCGTTATGTTCTCACCCTCTTGATGACTTGAGTAGATATGGGTATGTCTACTTAATGAAACACAAGTCTGAGACCTTTGAAAAGTTCAAGGAATTTTAGAGTGAGGTTGAGAATCAACGTGACAGGAAAATAAAGTTCTTACGATCAGATCGTGGAGGGGAATATTTGAGTCGCGAATTTGGCACACACTTAAGGAAATGTGGAATTGTTTCACAACTCGCGCCGCCTGGAACACCTCAGCGTAATGGTGTGTCCGAACGTCGTAATCGCACTCTATTGGATATGGTGCGATCTATGATGTCTCTGACCGATCTACCGCTATCATTCTGGGGTTATGCTTTAGAGACTGCCGCATTCACTTTAAATAGGGCTCCGTCGAAATCCGTTGAGACGACACCGTATGAATTATGGTTTGGAAAGAAACCTAAGCTTCCGTTTCTTAAAGTTTGGGGATGCGATGCTTATGTCAAGAAACTTCAACCTGAAAAGCTCGAACCCAAGTCGGAAAAATGCGTCTTCATAGGATACCCTAAGGACACCATTGGGTATACCTTCTACCTCAGATCCGAAGGCAAGATCTTCGTTGCCAAGAACGGGTCCTTTCTGGCGAAAGAGTTTCTCTCGAAAGAAGTAAGTGGGAGGAAAGTGGAACTTGATGAGATGACCCCTCTCAAACCGGAAAGTAGCATAGCACAAGAAAATGTTTCTGTGGTGCCTGCACCGACTAGAGAGGAAGTTAATGATGACGATCATGATCAAGTTACCACTAAACTTCGTAGGTCCACAAGGACACGTTCCGCACCAGAGTGGTACGGCAACCCTGTCCTAGAAATCATGTTGTTGGACAACGGTGAACCTTCGAACTATGAAGAAGCAATGGCGGGTCCAGATTCCAATAAATGGCTTGAAGCCATGCAATCCGAGATAGGATCCATGTATGAAAACAAAGTATGGACTTTGACAGACTTGCCCGATGATCGGCGAGCGATAGAAAATAAATGGATCTTTAAGAAGAAGACGGACGCGGATGGAAATGTTACCATCTATAAAGCTCGACTTGTCGCTAAGGGTTATCGACAAGTTCAAGGAGTTGACTACGATGAGACCTTCTCACCCGTAGCGAAGCTGAAGTCCGTCCGAATCATGTTAGCAATTGCCGCATTCTACGATTATGAGATATGGCAAATGGACGTCAAAACGGCATTCCTTAACGGCTTTCTTAAGGAAGAATTGTATATGATGCAGCCGGAAGGTTTTGTCGATCCTAAGAATGCTAACAAAGTATGCAAGCTCCAGCGCTCAATCTATGGGCTGGTGCAGGCATCTCGGAGTTGGAACATTCACTTTGATGAGATGATCAAAGCGTTTGGGTTTACACAGACTTATGGAGAAGCCTGTGTTTACAAGAAAGTGAGTGGGAGCTCTGTAGCATTTCTCATATTATATGTGGATGACATACTATTGACGGGAAATGATATAGAATTCTTGGAAAGTATAAAGGCCTACTTGAATAAGTGTTTTTCAATGAAGGACCTTGGAGAAGCTGCTTACATATTAGGCATCAAGATCTATAGAGATAGATCGAGACGCCTCATAGGTCTTTCACAAAGCACATACCTTGACAAGATATTGAAGAAGTTCAATATGGATCAGTCCAAGAAGGGGTTCTTGCCTGTATTGCAAGGTGTGAGATTGAGCATGGCTCAATGCCCGACCACGGCAGAAGATAGAGAAAAGATGAGTGTCGTCCCCTATGCCTCGGCCATAGGGTCTATTATGTATGCCATGCTGTGTACCAGACCTGATGTAAACCTTGCCGTGAGTTTGGTAGGAAGGTACCAAGGTAATCCCGGCATGGAACACTGGACAGCGGTCAAGAACTTCCTGAAGTACCTGAAAAGGACTAAGGATATGTTTCTCGTTTATGCAGGTGACGAAGAGCTCGTCGTAAAGGGTTACGTTGATGCTAGCTTCGACACAGATCTGGATGACTCTAAGTCACAAACCGGATACGTGTATATTTTGAATGGTGGGGCAGTCAGCTGGTGCAGTTGCAAGCAAAGCGTCGTGGCGGGATCTACATGTGAAGCGGAGTACATGGCAGCCTCGGAGGCAGCACATGAAGCAATCTGGATGAAGGAGTTCATTGCCGACCTAGGAGTTATTCCCAATGCATCGGGGCCGATGACTATCTTCTGTGACAACACTGGAGCTATTGCCCTTGCCAAGGAGCCCAGGTTTCACAAGAAGACCAGGCACATCAAGCGTCGCTTCAACTCCATTCGTGAAAATGTTCAAAATGGAGACATAGATATTTGTAAAGTACATACGGATTTGAATGTCGCAGATCCGTTGACTAAACCTCTTCCACGGGCAAAACATGATCAACACCAGAACTCTATGGGTGTACGATTCATCACAATGTAACTAGATTATTGACTCTAGTGCAAGTGGGAGGCTGTTGGAAATATGCCCTAGAGGCAATAATAAAATGGTTATTATTATATTTCCTTGTTCATCATAATTGTCTATTGTTCATGCTATAATTGTGTTATCCGGAAATCATAATACATGTGTGAACACATAGACCATAACATGTCCCTAGTGAGCCTTTAGGTTACTAGCTCGTTGATCAATAGATGGTTACGGTTTCCTGACCATGGACATTAGATGTCATTGATAACGGGATCACATCATTAGGAGAATGATGTGATGGACAAGACCCAATCCTAAGCATAGTACTAGATCGTGTAGTTCGTTTGCTGAGGCTTTTCTAATGTCAAGTATCATTTCCTTAGACCATGAGATCGTGCAACTCCCGGATACCGTAGGAATGCTTTGGGTGTACCAAACGTCACAACGTAACTGGGTGGCTATAAAGGTGCACTACAGGTATCTCCGAAAGTGTCTGTTGGGTTGGCTCGGATCGAGACTGGGATTTGTCACTCCGTATGACGGAGAGGTATCTCTGGGCCCACTCGGTATTGCATCATCATAATGAGCTCAATGTGACTAAGTAGTTAGTCACGAGATCATGCATTACGGAACCAGTAAAGTGACTTGCCGGTAACGAGATTGAACGAGGTATTGGGATACCACGATCGAATCTCGGGCAAGTAACGTACCGATTGACAAAGGGAATTGTATACGGGATTACTTGAATCCTCAACATCGTGGTTCATCCGACGAGATCATCAAGGAGCATGTGGGAGCCAACATGGGTATCCAGATCCCGCTGTTGGTTATTGACCAGAGAGTCGTCTCGGTCATGTCTGCGTGTCTCCCGAACCCGTAGGGTCTACACACTTAAGGTTCGGTAATGCTAGGGTTGTAGAGATATTAGTATGCGGTAACCCGAAAGTTGTTCAGAGTCCCGGATGAGATCCCGGACATCACGAGGAGTTCCGGAATGGTCCGGAGGTAAAGATTTGTATATAGGAAGTCCAGTTTCGGCCACCGGGAAAGTTTCGGGGGTCACCGGTATTGTACCGGGACCACCGGAAGGGTCCCGGGGGTCCACCGGGTGGGGCCACCTATCCCGGAGGGCCCCATGGGCTGAAGTGGGAAGGGAACCAGCCCCTGGTGGGCTGGTGCGCCCCCCCATGGGCCTCCCCCTGCGCCTAGGGTTGGAAACCCTGGGGGTGGGGGGCGCCCCACCTGACTTGGGGGGCAAGTCCCCCCTTGGCCGCCCCCCCCCCCCCTTGAGATGGGATCTCCAGGGGCCGGCGCCCCCCCAGCAACTTTACCAATGCCATTAGCAAGGATCTTGTGCTGGCTTTGGGTTTGTCCATGTGGCAGCACCCCTAGCCGCACCATGTGGGCTGGCTATATAACTCCAAAATATTAAATATCACCATAAGGTATGTGAAAATTTTGTGGTTGGTGCTTATATTGACAAGGTGGACTGTGACGTTGTGCCAATGGATGCGTGCCAGTTACTATTCGGAAGATCGTGGTAGTTTGATCATGATGCAATGCATGCCGGAAAATCCAACATTGATACATTCATGCATGATGGAAAGAAGCATATGTTGAAACAGATGGTGGACAGTGCAATTACTATAGACACGCAAGTTCTAGAGAAGGAGGTGGCTTTGAAATTTAGCTCAAAACCGAGGATGGTTTTGTTTCAAGAAAGGGAGGATGATAGAACTGCTCATCAAACATCGTCATGATAGATTGGGCCATCTACATGCACAAATTAGCTACTCGCTGAGTTTGTGCTTCATCACAGCTTGTCACACATTTAAAGCAAGTACATTCCTTTTTTGTATTGACTTTGATATCCCCCAGACTAATCTATGGCTTGCTAAAATCTTGCATGGGTATGTCCACTATCCTTATTATTACCTTTGATTTTAGCCACATATGCGCCATAAGAAAGAGGCTCCATCCTCATCATTTTCCTTCTTTCTGCCTTCTTCATCTAGCATGACGTTCTACACCATCTCTAGTGCCAACCTATCATTTGCACATAAATTGCTAAGTGACACAACAAGTGTGTCCCAACTGTTAGGCATGGAATGCAATAGCAACAATTCTTTGGGAAACTTGTGATTGTACTACCATACCACTACGCCTTCTTTCATACGTCCATTTTTGCATCAAAGTTCATGCAGGCAAACTTCTCTATTTGTTTCTCCCCAATAAAAGAATATTTGAACTCTAAACTTTGCAGATCAATATCACACAATTACTACCATGTGCAGATATGTTTTTGGATTATTTTGGTGCCAAAGAATATGTTTGATATGGCACAACTCATTTGAAATTTGATAAATTTATGTTTCATAAAAGAAATTGCAAACATTTTACACAGAGAGTGACACATGTGTATAGTAGACCTGCAAAGTTTCATGGTTAGATAATCTCTTGTTTGGAAGACACAAGAAAGAACAATTTCTATATAAGGATAGCACGAATCTTGATGCAAACTGAATGGTCTAGATAGAAGGTGTAGCTACATGGGTCTAAAAAAATCCACTCTCTAGTGCTTTCGCCTCATCTTCAAACTTAATTTCCCTGGACGAGAATTGATTATGTGGGATTGGAAGACATTCAAGTGCTCAATTACACTTTTCCATCTTGGTAATCCTTGTACATTAATGTCTCCTTCTACTCCAACTTACACCACATTTCATATGTATTTGTGTCATTTGCAACATGATGGAACATATTGTGGTGCAACATGGTGTCAAATTTTATACCAAGTAGAAAAATCAAGCGAACATTGTCAGATTTTCCTCCGACAAAAGCCACGCAAGAGGCAGGTGAAGAGTGATGGCCGAAAATAAGGAGATGGCTACGCCTTGAAGGAAACTGCTGAGAGGAGGAAGAAAACCACAACCTTGAGCCAGCCGACGTAGAAATGTCATATAGTATATATGTTCAGCAATGATGAAACACACCAACTAGTAGGAAACGGGTCAGTAGTCCCGGTTTGTAAGGGCCTTTAGTGCCGGTTCAGCAATCAGGACAAAGCAATCGGGACTAAAGGCCCCTCTTTTTAGTCACGGTCGTGCCATGAATCGGGACTAAAGGGGCTCCACGTGGCCGCTGTGGGGCGCTCAGGCAAGAGGACCTTTACTCTGGTTGGTGACACCAACCGGGACTAAAAGGCCGCCACGCGTCAGGCTTTGCGAGCGCTGGGGTTTAGGATGTTTTTTATTGAAAGGAGGGGTTTAGGGGTTTCATTTTGTGTTTCCCCCTTTTCTTTTTCTGTTTACCATTCAATTCTTTTACATTTAGGGTTTTCATTTTCATTTTATGTTTTCCATTCAACTCGACGCTAACTACTATATATAGCCATGAAGGAACCATTACACAACATGGTCATGAATATAGAGAGAAGTGACCTCTCTTTCTCCGTGCTTGGTCGAACAACACGTTCATGCATATATACAATATAAAATCTCTTACGATCCCTAATATCTAATTACCAAAATAGCATTTCAAATCCCGATGGTATTCTCCGTCTGTAGGTATGACCTCTTCAAGAAATTATCCCGACAATTCCTCTTGATTTGCTCGTATACGATCCTTTGGTAGGAGTTCGTCCCGCTTCCGTTGGATCTAATTTAAAGAAGGGGGTCAATATATATATAACTACCCCCAGGTGGTAGGATGGATATATATATATATATATATATATATATATATATGACGGCCATTTAGGGCACCTTGCCTACAAACCGTCGGATTACACTAAGATGCGTACACGTGTATTAGTACTAGAACTAATGGATTAAATGTTGACACTTTAATTAGGAAAGAATTATTGCTTGATCTGGACACTTAATGCCCTCATTAAACAAGAAAGAGAAAATCAACAATTAATGGTCCATGCATGGTGCGTGTATTTTATTGATGTGTTATTTTTTACATACTTTGTCACGTACTAATTCATATACCTATAAAAATTCACGTACTAATTCATATACCTATAAAAATTCATATACCTCGTCACGTACTAATTTATATACCTATAAAAATCGTATATCTAGTCACGTACTAATTCATATACCTATAAAAATTTTATACCTAGTCACGTACTAACTTTTTCATATACCTGGTCAATATCTATCGTATATGTAAATTGTACTATTTCTGGGTATATCTCCAATATCATTTACGGGTATGTCTCAAAATAATTTCCGTGTATTAAAAATGGTGTATCATTTTTTGGGTTATGTATCATTCAAAGTGTATCAGTTTTATGTATATCTTCAAAGCATGCATGTATTGAAAAAGGGTATGCGGCTATGATATGTTAGGTCCATGTATGTACGAAAAATCACGTATGGGTATTGGCATGCAACGTACATTCCTAAAACTAAAAAAAAATTGTGTGTGGGTATATGTATGTAGGAAAAAAAAATTGTATGTGGATATTTAGCATGCATCATATATATTTCTAAAAGTAAAAGATAATTAGGATTACATTTTATATTATCTGATGGCCTTATTTTGAATAGAAATATTAGTCGCCAAAAAGTGTGACCCGGCCCTAATTTTTTTAACACTACAAACCTTAAAAAGTAAAACACCAGAAGAATGCATAATATACGTCGTAATTACACATATAGACATTTGCGACAATATTTCGTATTATTTGGTCATATCTGATACGTTAAAAATCAGAGCGTATATACATACCCTTTTTATTTGGAAAGGAATATACATACCCTTTTTGTTTGGAAAGGAATCAATGCAAAAGAAAGTAGTAGGATATTGTTTTTGGAAAGCAATAATTGCCTATTAGAGCTGATAGTGCATGCAAACAAAGTTTTGGAAACGTCATAATGAATATCACTTACTATAACGGGCACCTAGGTGTCCCATATAATTTACCTATATATATATCTATATATATATATATATATATATATATATATATATATATATATATGAATGAAACTCAACACAATTGATGTTAACAAAATAAAATTATGAATATTGTTTACGTAGTCAAGTTGTTGTAAAGATCTGCCCTTCTCACAGGTCGTGTGGCGAATGAACTCACAAACGTAGTATCCACATAAATTATTCCCGGCTTCCTGCCTCAAGCACTTTACGAGAATAGAGTTCAATCAAAATAATAATCAAGCATGATAATGATATTGAAACTAGAATCAATGAAAGATGCACGGAACTAGCTAGTACTACTTACTTTGGGGTGTCGAAATTGCAGCTCCTTTTTCCATTTACCCCTAGCCTGCTTGGTGAACTGTTTCGAAACCCTGCCCGACAAATAAAATGACTAAAGTAGTTATTAATTACTTGATATCAGGAAATAAACAAACATTGCCGATATAATGCGATAATGATTGAACTTACTTCTGGGGCATTTCACTCATGTCCGCCCACTTCGTAGTGTCTTTACGTCTCGAGTCCAAGACAATCACTACTGGCATTACTACTCCCACATCAAGCTGAATGACTAGCAGAACAAAGTGGAACCTGCGTACGCATAACTCATCAATTACACTTAACCTCGAGTAAGCGAAACAGAATGTGCACAAGACAGTAACACTCATTTGAAGTTGTAAGGAAATAGTATTTTCCTTCTGGTTTGTTGTCCAATTAACACCTTTAGTAAGTTTTTTGCTGTATCCTCGGCGTTGTGTTAATGAACCAAATGTCATTGATTTGTCCTTTTTTGCATTCGAGAATCTTCAATCTGCATAATATAGTGAGGATAATTATACATGCAATGAACGAGCTGAGTTAGAGACTTAATTACAGAAATAATACTTACAGACAATAGCAACTGACGATAGTTTTGTCGAGGGTGTCTTGATTGTATAACTGAAATAATTCATCAAATTCAATGTACATCGCCTCGACTCCATTGAAGTAATGCTCATCTTTAATTCCCACATAGATATTGTTGCTCCCTTCCTCGCAGGATTTCATGTACCACCGATGCATCTTCACATTTGTGTTGGTAGATGCAGGAGCTCCTTAGGTCTGATGAGAGGCTTCCCGTGCTCGTATCTAAAGGCTAACTCAGCCATGGGTAACTCTGCCTCCTCTCCTAAGTATTCACCAAGAGTGAAACCAAGATCATCGGCCGCTACCCCCGGATCATTAGCAATATCGGTAAACACCTTGAGCAGGGGGCACGATTCGTTTTTCTGTTCACCGAGCCGGGGAATTGTTTTCCCACTTGCACTACTGCTACTTCCCGACTGCTTCACTTCCTTATATGTCTTTACAATATAGCGGTCATAATTTGATAGCAGCGGAGGCGGTGGTGGTCGCGTAAGGTTATGCATACAACCATTCGCTTTTATCGGATCTATTTTCTCCTTGGATCTGGACGAGTCGGTGCAAGATGCCGTTTCACATCGGCAGCCACGACCATGTCGAGTTCCTCATCACTCAGTTTGTATGCTAACTTGGCATTAGCCTTCTTGACGCTACTATCTGCTCTTGATTTCTTCGCATTTGTACTACTAGCCGCCCCAACGGCGGTTCTCTTCTGCCGGGGCTGAGGCGACGGAGGAGGTTGAGTCTGCTGACATCGAGGCGAAGTCTGCTGAGGGGACTCCTCCGGCCGGATCTACTAACGCGGCGAAGTCTGCTGAGGCGGCGGAGACAGCTTAGGCGGCGGAGATAGAGCTGGATTGCTACTGTGAGGAGTCTGTTGAAGGGCTTCGTGAGGGGGAGTCTGCTGACACGGCGTCAAATGTGTAAGCACGATGTGTTCCTTTCTCCATAGAATGGTAGTCCTTCTGGCAGTTCCCAGTGCAGTCTCCCATTCACCTGTAGGGAAATCAAGCTCCAGCTCCTCAAATCCGTTCATAACTTCATCCATCCCGACAACAACATAGCCATCTGGAATCGGAGAGCAATGGTGAGTTGCATCAGGTGCATGGGGTAAGACAAAGCCGACCAAGCTTCTTCTTCATTATTTTCAGTAACTTCTCAAATCCCTTGTCAGATAAAACATTCTCTGCCTTCCATTGCAGAAATCCAGTGCGGCACCGAGCTTTCTGTTGCCATCTTTGCAATTTGGGTACAACCGTTTTTTGTGATCCTCTCTAACATGCGATCAAACTTCAACTTCTCCCTTTCACTTTCGCATTCTCTCTGTGCATCAACAATGACCAGGCGAAGATCATCATCGGGCACATCTGGCGCCTCTTGATCTTCAGCTTCCCCCGTTGCAGTATCACCGTATCAGGGCAACATAGGATAGTTGTCATCAACCTCTTCTTCTTCATTGTCTTCCATCATAACCCCTCTTTCTCCGTGCTTGGTCCAACAATTATTGTGGGGCATGAAACCGGACTTAAGCAGGTGGAAGTGAAGGGTTTTCGAGGAAGTGTAATCCTTCGTATTCTCACAGACAGTACATGGACAATACATAAAACCATTAATTCTACCTGTTTGCCTCAGCCACATCGATAAAATTATGCAGGCCCGTAATATACTCGGAAGTGCATCGGCCACCATACATCCATTGTCGGTTCACCTGCATGCATTATATAATTAGTATATCAAAAACCATTACAGAACATCATGAATAGAGAAATGACCAAATTAATACAAATTCATCATCACATTAAAACCAAAGTACAGTAGTAATCAAATGCAATTACTGAAAAAATAAATACAAAAAGTTCATACATAGTTCTCATAGAACAACATACAACTATCTAGAGCATCTAATTAAAACACACATTGAAACTAACATACAACTATGTAAAACATTTAAATGCAACAACAAATGTGACCAAAATCACAACTAGAGTAACAATTGATCAAACAACATAATGGTAGCAAGCCTCTTTATCAATGACATATTTTCTTATCTTCCTAATCATCAAGCACATTGCATCCATCTGAATCTTGTGTAGATCTACGACATCGGTAACATGCAACTCCAATTTCATATGCTCTTAAATTCTATTCAATTTTTCTTTCAAATATTTGTTTCTTTTTCAACTAACCTCTCGACAAGAGGGTCGGTTGGAATTTCCGATTCACATACCTTCTAGATAAAAACATCTATATCAAGTTGGTCGGCATAATTGTCATAAACACTAAATGAAACAAATAGTTATAAAAGATAATATACCACGTCCGAATCATAGACTGGACGAGAGCCGACGGGGGTGGATATCAAAACCATGGCACTATATAATAACAAAAAATAATACAAGCTAGAAAAGTATACAAGTAGCTATCTAAATCATACAAGTAAGAATTTTTCCGGCTAAAAAAAGACAAGAACAAGATGCTCACCACGGTGGTGCTGGCGACGAGATCGGATCGGGCAATCGACAACGGTGAGGACGGGAATGGGGACAGGACGACACCCTACACATGTGCAAACTCTAAGAAGTTAATTTGAGCTCAAATTGTGCATCTAAATCAAATAAACTCCCACATACACACCCGCACTAAAACCCACAAACCACTCTACTTCTAGAGCATGAAATGAGCTAAACTAGCAATGAAAGATAAAAGGATGAAGTTGCTAACCTTTTAGAACACTTGGATAGTTGATGCACCGCCAAATCTTGACAAAACTTGGGGAAAATGGAGCTCGGAGGAAGAATAGAGGAGAAAGCTTAAGTGTGGTGGGAATTTCATCGAACACCTCGTGTTCATAGGAAGGGAGAACAGAGTAGTGCACACACCTTTATGGCCAAAAAACAGAGGAGAGGGCGGGCAGGGGTGAGGATATATATAGGCAAAACTTTAGTCACGGTTGGTGTCTAAAACCGGGACTAAAGGCCTACCCTTTAGTCCTAGTTCCAGACACTAACCGGGACTAAAGGGCATCGCGCCTGCCACAACCCCTTTAGTCCCAGTTGGTGTCTGGAACCGGGACTAAAGGTCCCACTCGAACCGGGACAAATGCCTGCCAAGCCCCGGCCCGCGTCCTAGCCGCTCGAACCGGGACTGATGCTCACATTAATCCCGGTTCATAACGCGACCAGGACTAATGCTCCGATCCGGCTAGAACCAAAGCCCTGTTTTCTACTAGTGGCCTTACTTGAACCAATAAATGAATCACCCTGGGGTAGCACTAGCAGTACTACAAGCTATACCCGCGCGCCGTCAATGCGTTATGTATTGATACATTATCCTTGAAAAACATGTTTTCTTTCTCACGTGGTAGTAGTGTGTGCTTATAGATGATAGTTTATGTTATTATATAGATATTTCTCTGTTGATGTAGTGTCTTTGTTTATGTGATGGATGATTCAGAAGTAATTGGTTGGATGTATGGCATCGTACCTGCTAATGCTGCGCTTGACCGCGGTGCCATGCTCCTTGGACTAAACAATTCAAATGGGTAAATTTTTTGTTAGGAAAATCCGCAAATCTCTAAAATTGGCCGCTGAGATCATGCAAAACAATCTTGGCCACTGAAATCTGCCAAACTGTCCACTTATGCTGCTCTCTTAAATTAGAAGCCAATTTCTGAAAATAAGAAACTTTGCTAGTTGCATATCTTTTAAAGCATGAGCATTAATAATAATACCTCTCTGCATTCCAATCCAAGTGGGCTGCTACACCAGTGCGTGTTCATTCAAAATATTCAGAGAAAAGCTTGACAATAAAACATTGCAAAACGGAAGGAATTTTTCAAGGAAAACTCCTTGTCAATAAGACAAACAAAATGCAGAACAATCATGAGATCTGGAGTCACAAAAGTAGCAAAGGGAAAAAGAAGAAATATGAAGAGAACGAAATTTTTTACTGGGTGGTACTCGTTGATCCATGCTGAAAATGAAGACATAGGAACTTGGAGCTTCATGAAGAAATTGCAGATCATAAGATTGTGGATCACTGAGCACCAACCATCAGTTCTTGTACAAAAGGGGCACTATCATGTACCAAAATAACTCAAAAAAGGATCATATCAAAAGGGGAGGAGGACATCTTCTGAACTTCAATTGTAGATGCAACGAAAGGAGAGGATATCATCTGTACTTATTGAGGAGGTGCCCATGCCCGAATAAGCAGCAGTGCATGTAAAAGAAATATAGGCATCTAATCTAGTTTTTGCATACCATTTCATACCAGTCAGGTCTCTAAACCGATTTAATAAGAGTATAAATTTCAAATTTACAGTGGAGCTTCAAAGAAAATGTGGCAATTGGAACCCAAAACCTGCATTATGACTCGTATGTATCGCTTCTGGCTTCATACAGTGTCTTATTCCACAAAAAGTATGTTCTGGAATACAATAAAATGACTTCAATTTACATACGAAATGAACATAAAAAAGATATAGAAAATGACTTCACTTGAACTTGCATCCCAAATAGAGAAGACATGAGTATCACGCGAACCTCCAATCCACATCTAAAAAATGTATCTAAACCCACAATAGTATTTTGCCTGCTACGATCTAGAAACAACCTTTGCTTATCGAATCTGAAAATAGTGAAACCGCATCTGGGAGTAAGCAGTCCCTTGCACCTGATATATCTTCCTTCACTTTTTCTGCTAAAACCTTCTGTTTTTAGCTGATCATTAATCGATGGAATATTTATATATAAGCATCGTCTTCACTTTTTGTCTGCTAAAACGAACAGTTTCTATCTCATCATTAACTGATGTGAAGATGTTTAGTTCTTGTAGACATATTAACAAACAGATAGAGATCATGAAATATCACCATCAAGAATACTATGCATTAAGCTTGGCATCACACTGACATTTTATTATAACAAAAAAAAAACCAGATTTCAGATTGATACACTAATTCAGCAAAAGAGAAGCTGTTGCTACATTACTGAGAGAGCAAGAGCCACCGCGGTGTGCACGGTCAGGGGAGAGAGGGAGTTGCTGCAGTCATGCATGGAGAGAAATAGAAGAAGAACAGCAGCGGCACCTCCAATTTTTAGTATACGTGATGACTGGGAGAGAGGGATAGTAGCAGAAGCGAGTGCAAGAGCAACGAGTGTGCGTCCATCGCCGACGATCGTGGGTACGGTGGGTGGGAACGCGGGTGACTGGGCGGGGCGACGCTAATTGGTAGCAGAGGAGCCCAGCACATGGGCGGCGCTTGTTCCCGTGGCGGCGATCGGCTGGTGCCCCACATGTCGTTGAGGGATGCGGCACGTACGCGGGTGTCCGTGGGCAGCCGAGCACGCATGTGAAGGAGGTGCGGCGGTGCATGCTGCATGGGCGGCGCGCGCGGGGAGACCAAGCGGTTGGAGCACGCCCCAGCCGTGGACGTTGTAGACCGCTGAGAAGAGATTGGCCGACCCCGCAGACGACGTTGTCGTGCTGGATGCCAGGGAGATGGCGGCGCCAAGCAGCTCCCGGCGACGGCAGCCAGAACGGCACAGCCGCCTGCTCCGTGGTGGCTGCCGCTTACCTTGTCATAAATGCCCCACGGCGGCCCTGGCACCAGTTCCGCTTGAGCAGCGCGACGCAGACCAGTGAGGAAGCTTTGGTGGGTGGCAACAGTGCTGCTCAGACTACCCACAGTGGGACTAACATAGGTAGTAATATCACACATATCTAGATAAAATAGATGGTGTGGCAAGCAATAAATGAAGAAAGAGATGCATGTGATAACATAGCTAGTTACTACTAGTATGAGTAACATCACACGTATCAAGATAATATGAGTCTATAGCCTAATAAATAAAGTGTTGCATGTTACCACAGATATGTTATTCCCTACTATAAAGATAGTAGCACAGAGTAGTAACTTGGGCATGTTACTACTCGATATTACTACCAATTGTGGCTAGTCTCATGAGCAGCAGCGGCAGCCTCGGTAGGTACAGCGTCGGGAACAGCAGAACGACCCGAAGCATTGCCTCGACCAACCACAGCCCCCCGCAGGCGAGGAGGCCGACGCGGCCGCTGCGGGCCATTATGACTGGAAGAAGAGCCGACCATGGAGTTAATGTATGCGGAAGCGAGGAAACAAAGCCCACAGAACAATCACATTAGAATAACGTGACGAGAAGGAAAGCCTATTTATAGCCCGTGAAAGGTAGAAAGAAGAAACAAAAAGAAACACGAAACGTATACCGTGAGGTCTCTAGATTATGACAGAAGCGACACCGAACAGAAGAACCAGCATCCTCTGGATTACACGATCGAAGCGGCGGTGATTTTTCACGATGAAGCGGCACCGACCTAACGCACACCACCGCGATCGTAAGAAAAAGGCCACGTAGGGACACGGCCAGCCCAGAAAGAGATGGAAACCTGAGCATGCAGCCCACCGCCGAACGAACTTTATGCAATGAGAATGGCCCACCCGCACCAGAAATCGCTAAGCGCACACACGGGATCAATAACCACGTTAGCAAAATTTTAACCGAGAGCCTATAGCCACAACGTAACTGTACACCCTGCCGTCCCAAATTAATACACGCGTCAAAATCCCCTAGGATCAAACGTTGCTTTCACCCAAGTGGTGAATTGTGAGAGCAAAATCACCCCCGGAAATAGGGGCTTGGGTATGATCGACACTTCACACACTCCTATGGAAATTACAATTTCTCGACCTTAGTTTGTGGATAATTAAATGCAGCCTACTATGGATAGGTGTGAGTTTGAACGGTTGTGCACTTTTTCACTGAATTGGCTAGGCTAGGCTGCCGGAAGACTTGCGTAGTGGTTGTCGGCATATGCCAGCTTGTCGTCGCCACATTGACAAACACAATCTCTCTCTCTCTCTCTCTCTCTCTCTCTCTCTCTCTCTCTCTCTCTCTCTCTCTCTCTCTCTCTCTCTCTCTCTCTCTCTCTCTCTCTCTCTCTCCACGGCATCTTGGTTCTTGGTGGTATGTTCCTTCTGCCGTGAAATCGTATAGCTTCTTTGCAGTTGAATGAGTTAATTTGATGGATGAATATTTGAGACCTAATGCCGCTGTTGTTGCTGAATGTAAGCAGCGCTATCTCTCGATTCCTCAGAGTTAGCTTTCAAACATTGTTTTAGAGAAGCGAATCTGGTGGCTGACGAGTTAGCAAGACACTCGTTTACTATTAGATCTCCTGGTTCTTTGGATGCTGTTATCCCTAATTTATTTCTCATTTTCTTATAAACGATATGACTATTATATAAGGAATAAATATAGTTACTGTAAAAAAAATAATGTCATGTCTAGTTAGCATTTGCTTTGGCACGAGCCGCAACCTGTGCGCGAGCGGTGCATACTTTGGATGGGCCATAGATGCACACGTTTGCATTAGACTGTTTTTCGCTTGCGAATCAACCTATGGTTGAGATGGTTAGGTGGACAGTGGTATCCCCAGCTCATCAGGGTTCAAATCCTGATGTTCGCATTTATTCTGGGTTTATTTTAGGATTTCCGGCGATACATTTTCAGTGAAAGGAGACGTTCCCGTCGACTACGAGGCGCTTACGGTGATTTCATAAAATCTCAAGATGACATGCCGGCTCAGTCTCTCGGAGGTACTCATAGGGATAGGGTGTGCGTTTGTGCGTTCATAGGGATGAGTATATGCGCGTTTATATGAGCGCTTGCGTTTGTACCGTGTTCAAAAAAGACTGTTTTTCTCTTCCGTTTAGCGTCGTGGTACACACGTTGCGAAGCTCACGGGATGGTGTGAGACTACCGGACCGTGGCGCAGGAGCAGGATCCCTATGGGCCATGTTTTCCCTTCTGTAAAAGGAAGAAAATCCAGACAAGATTACACGGCACCAAAACAAAATTCTTCTTTTTTTAGTTGGACAAGTCCCTTCTCTTTCTTCATTCTTCTTCCCACCATGGAAGGAAAAGCCTTTTTTCTAGATTGGACGGAAAGAATCTCTCTCTCTCTCTCCCCTATCTCTTTCTTACCTTATTCCCATGGCACCTTTTTCATTACAGAGTGACATTTCTCTCGCCTTGCTTGCCACCTCCCCCCTCGATCTCGCCACTATATATTAGTACTAGATCTCACCGCTCAGCAGTTCTCAACACTTCTTCGTAGCGAGCGTATCGCTTTCAATACAGTGAACTCTCTCTCCTTGCCTTGCTTTGCTTGCCTCCGCATCGATCTTCCTGATGAGCAACCAAGAGTGCCCGGAGCCGCCTGTCATATTCTCACCGGAGCGCTCGGAGTGCAGCGAGCCAGCCGCCAAAGTGGGTGTTTTCCTCTACAGCCTCGTGTGTGTGGTCGTCTTATTCGCCTCCATCATATTGATCATGGTGTACCGCACCAACCTTCTGAAGGTACCCGCGTTCGAGATGGGATATGGCACCTTGAATGTCGGTTATATCCACGAGTTCATCGACCTGGCAGCGGCGTGGTGCTCAACGTCAACCTGACGATGTTAGCCGCCATCTCCGCCTCCAACAACACGAAGGTTGACAACCTACTACAGTCCACCGAAGTGGACCTCTACTACAAACAGTAAAGGTGGACCTTTACTGTTTTGGGCTCAGAAGAAGGCTGCTCTTCTGCCCAAGCAAACTTTGAGCTGAAGACTTTCCAGCATGCGATAAATCAAGAACAGATATTTTAAGTCCAAGAAGCATAAGGATTATTCAACTGCGCACTTGCTTTTGTGTCCAAACGACCTTTACGTGCTACACTAAAACTGCACAAGAAAAGGAAACACAAAAGAGCAAAAAGGCAGTCCATTGACAATGGAATCATCGCCGATAATCAGCAGACATCAACAGCCGAAACTTCATTAGCATTTGTCAATCAGCTTCCTCTCTCTCCCACCTTATCTCTCCGTAGACGGTGCTAAAAAGTAGGGATCCATGCCTAAGGTCAACTCTAACGCACGACCTTAAAAAGACGTTTGTTTTGTCTGGATTTCGTCTATTTGGGAGGGTAATGGAGCTGCATCCGACCTCTTTTATGGGTGCACTACCGTGCGCCCAACGCGCGGACGCATATCGGCCACATCTTGTCTGGGTTGCATGCGAAATTCACAAATTTGAAATGTGGATGTAGATCCATACAAGCGGCCCTAGTTCATGCCGGCAACAGAGCCAGCGGCCGCCAAACAATGTCAGCCTACAAAATGGTCAAGCCTCGAGTTTCACGCCGGCAACAAAGCCAGCACCAGCCTTCAAAATGAACAAGTTTTGCATGCCGGCAACAAGGCCAGCGCCCGCACACTAGCCAGCCTTCAAAAAGAACGGCCATAGTTCACGGTCGCACGTTAGCCGAGGCCTCCCTAGTGCAGGCCGTCTAGGTTGAACATTTCTGGAAAGCCTGCCCATTTCCCTCGAAGATGATGTCTTGCATGAACTGGGTGTAATCAGGGTCCTCGACCGGTGCCGTCGAGGCGAATAGCTTGCATGCGTTGGAAAATGTGGCTGTTGGAATGGACTGGGCCTGCTTCCGGGGCATCCCATCTGACGACTGGCCAACCACAGGCGTGACATTGAGGTCGATGACGGGCGTGATGGAGGGGGTGGCCAGCGCGATCCCGCGGTCGTTTGGCGACGTCGAGAACTGGGTTTGGCCGTGCAGCCGCGATGTGGAGAACCCGGGCGTCTCCGGGGTTACGGAGGAGGCCGGCAACTGACAATGCGGAGGGCGAATGGCTGACGAGCATGTGCTCGCCGCGGCATTGCGGCAGCGGAGACAATGGCCGACGGCGGTCGGCACAACCCTAGCATCATAAGGCCATACGGCGTAGCTGCCTGCATGGCCTAGGTGATGATCGCCTCGTTCTTGTTGACGTCAGCCTTGTACTGAATGGCCTTCTACATGGTCGCGACCTCCGCAGCGTACTCAGCCACGGCTTCTGCTCCGTTGCTACGATCCGTTGTCCCCTCCGTTTGGCCGATTCATGGTCGAGGTGCGCCTGCTCCTCCGGTGTGAGCTCCGAACGTAGCTTCTTCGGGCCCTTATTTGACGCCGTCGGCCCGCGGCAGCGGGCGGGTCGCCGGGTTTCTCCGGGGCCATGGTGGAGGAAGGGGAGGGATAGCGCGGCAGGGTTTTGGGGGGAGGAGGGAAAATGGGATCGTTTGCATCCCCGACGGGAGGGACAGGGGAAGACAAAGGCGCGCCCCCCGCCCGTCAGCGCGCTGTCTGCTTTGGCGCAAACGCAACCTAAATTTGGGCCGATGATGGGGCGAAAGCGGACAGAAAACAAACAGATGTCCATTTGCTCCTGCGTGTTGTGCCTGGTTTTATGTCTATTTACCCTCCAAACGGACGCGGCCGGACCATTCGGGGTCGTGCGTTGGAGTTGGCCTAAAACAAAGTAGGTTCTGATCTACTTCTCTTTATCGATGATGGTTGTTGTTCTAGAGTGATGGTCCTGTAGCGCCTTAGCACGACGACTTTTTTCCGTCTTTCTTTTACAAGCCACAAGCTACTCCGCCAACTCTCTCTCTCTCTCTCTCTCTATATATATATATATATATATATATATATATATATATATATATATAGACACACACATTTGTAAACCATCTAGCTAGATAGCATACTCTCTTAAACCAATGAAATAGGGAAAGACAGAAGATAGAATAGAACTTAAAAGGATAATTGAAGTGACTTGTCTTTGAATCTACTTTGGTTGGAGTTCGAAAAAGGAATAAAAATAAAGTAAATTCAATGCTCAACCCGTTAAAGTTTTCGTTCATCCTGTATGCCTCCAACTCATGTAATGGACTAAGTGGTTCATACCATTTACTATATTATTTTCATCTACAAAACACGATAAATGATTAGTAGCAAACACAACCAACAAGAAAATTAAGCTACGCATCTTCTATATCTAAATAGGGTCACCCCACTAGCTGATTTTCCAGCATCCTCATGCAACCACGTCATCTAAATGGTTACAACCGTCGATGAAGCATAGCTTAGCAATCTGCAGCCATCTGATCGAAAGTTGATGAAATTACTAATAGCTGCCACCGCTAAGTGGAAGATGCCGATTCGTTCCAACCGTTTGGCTCGCTGCCAGCCTCCTATCGATCAATCCCTCCGACTCAATTTGTTTTAGTTGGGCTGTTCATGTCCGCTTCTCACAAAAATCTATTTGGACACTAAAAAGCCCATTGGAAGCCCATATGTAAACTCCCTGGTCTCTTCATATCGTTGTGTTTCCTCTTTTTTGGTCCACGCATACAATCCCAGTCACCAAAGCGACCGACCGATTCCTGTTCTGTCTCCCATAATTGGCGAGTCAATCTGCAATTTCCTCTTTTACGGTTATTACATCCTCAACCGTCCTCTTGCCTGAGGATGCATCTCCTTTCATATCCCCATCTGTCTCTCTGTGTCGCTCACGCACGGCGCACCCCGCCTCCATGCATTCTCACCTTCGTTTGTTACCCTCGCCTGCCTTGCCGCGGGTCGGTGGTTGCCGTGATCTACCATGGGTGCAGATCGTTTGGTGCCCCATGATGGACGATGTGTTTCTGATTTAGCTTTCACCCTCCTCCCCTCTTCTATTTGTTCCATTCTTGCCAACCTGGCTACCTTATGATCCCACTGTCCCACATGGACTTCACGGAGATTCTATGGCACTATCTGAACTAACTGTGTTATTTGGTTGTAGGTTTTTGATGGCCATGGATGTTCTGATGCAGCATCCTACATGAAAAACCATGCCATCAGATTGTTCTTTAAGGATTCAGAGTTCCCATGAGCAATACAAGATGTCTTTTTTTCTTCTGAATGAAGCATAGCTCAGCAGTCTGCAGCCATCTGATCAAAGTTGATGAAATTACTAATAGGTGCCACCGCTAAATGGAAGATGCCGATTCGTTCCAACCGTTTCGCTCGCTGCCAGCCTCCTATCAATCAATCCCTCAGACTCGATTTGTTTTAGTTGGGCTGTGTCCGCTTCCCACAAAAATCTATTTGGACACTAAAAAGCCCGTTGGAAGCCCATACGTAAACTCCCTGATCTCTTCACATCGTTGTGTTTCCTATTTTCTGGTCCACGCATACAATCCCAGTCACCAAAGCGACCGACCACTTCCTCTTCTGCCTCCCATAATTGGCGAGTCAATCGAGCGATTTCCTCTTTCACGGTTATTACTTCCTCGGCCGTCCTCTCGCGTGAGGATGCATCTCTCTTCATATCCCCATCTGTCTCTCTACATCGCTCACGCACGGCGCGCCCCGCCTCCATGCATTCTCGCCTTCGTTTGTTACCCTCGTGTGCCTTACCATGGGTCGGTGGTTGCCGAGATCTACCATCGGTGATTGTTCTTTAAGGATTCAGAGTTCCCATGAGCAATACAAGATGTCTTTTTTCTGAATGAAGTATAGCTCAGCAGTCTGCAGCCATCTGATTGAAAGTTGATGAAATTACTAATAGCTGCCACCGCTAAGTGGAAGATGCCGATTCGTTCCAACCGTTTCGCTCGCTGCCAGCATCCTATTGATCAATCCGACATTTCCTATTTGGCGCCACAGGCGCTAGTTAACAAGCATTTTCATTAACTGGCGCCTGTCGTGGCCGTAAATGGGCCGGCCCATCAAGGCGTCGGTTGACATTTTCTTTTTTCAAAATTCTATGAACTTTTTAAAAATTTCAACTTTTTTTTCTTTTTTGAATATCGATGAACTTTTTTGAAATTTGATGAACATCTTTTTGAAAATGGATGAACTGTTTTTTTATTTATGAATTTTTTTAGTTCAATGAAATTTTTCTAAAAATACATGAACTTTTTTGAATTTCTGTGAACTTTTTTCAGGTTTGATGAACTTTTTTGAAAAATTAATGAACTTTTGCTAAATTGGATGGTTTTTTTCAATTTGAATGAACTTTTTCCAAATTGATGACCTTTTTTCAAAATTGATGAACCTTTTTTAAAGATATGGACTTTTTTTCAAATGGATGAACCTTTTTTCTATAAATTTGTAAACCTTTTTTGATTTCATATTTTTATTTTCGTAACAAAAAAACAAAAAATGGGGCAGCACGCCAGTGGGCTGGCCCATGATTGCAGCGCTGCAGGCGTCGGATCGTTAATGGGCGCCTGCAGCGCTGCATAGGAGCTCGCGATCAATCCCTCCGACTCGATTTGTTTTAGTTGGGCTGTGCATGTCTGCTTCTCACAAAAATCTATTTGGACACTGAAAAGCCCATTGGTAGCCCATATGTAAACTCCCTGATCTCTTCACATCGTTGCGTTTCCTCTT
Organism: Triticum aestivum; assembly: GCF_018294505.1. Classification (NCBI taxonomy): domain Eukaryota; kingdom Viridiplantae; phylum Streptophyta; class Magnoliopsida; order Poales; family Poaceae; genus Triticum; species Triticum aestivum. The sequence continues at coordinate 16,485,723 of NC_057799.1, forward strand.
TTCTGGTCCACGCATACAATCCCAGTCACCAAAGCGACCGACCGCTTCCTCTTCTACCTCCCATAATTGGCAAGGCAATCGAGCGATTTCCTCTTTCACGGTTATTACTTCCTCGACCGTCCTCTCGCGTGAGGATGCATCTCTCTTCATATCCCTATCTGTCTCTCTGAGTCGCTCACGCACAGCGCACCCCTCCTCCATGCATTCTCACCTTCGTTTGTTACCCTTGTGTGCCTTGCCGTGGGTCAGTGATTGCCGAGATCTACCATGGTTGCCGATCGTTTGGTTCCCCAAGATGGACGATGTGTTTCTGATTTAGCTTTCGCCCTCCTCCCCTCATCTATTTGCTCCTTTCTTGCCAACCTAGCTACCTTATGATCCTACTCCGACATGGATTTCATGGAGATTCTATGGCACTATCTGAACTAACTGTGTTATTTGGTTGTAGGTTTTTGATGGCCATGGATGTTCTGATGAAGCATCCTACATGAAAAAACATGCCATCTGATTGTTCTTTATGGATTCAGAGTTCCCATGAGCAATACAAGATGTCTCGTTTTTCTGAATCAGTGGCAAACTCAGTCCACAAAGCTTTCTTAAGTGAAGACCTTGCTCTTGCAAATGATTCAATCATCAGTTGATCGTCGGGAAATACAAATCTTACATCTTTGATCTTTGGAAGGTATGATGAGCATGCAGTCAAAACTCCTACATGCACATATGCATGCGAACTTTTGTTTGTCTCCTATCTTGCAGGTAATTGTTGGTTGCAAATGCTGGGGATTGCCGAGCAGTTCTATGTAGGAAACACATGGCTATGGAAAAGTGTTGTTGTTACAGGCCAACATGTGAAGTAGAGAATGATGCTGACATAAGGTAGCATATGTCCTTTTTTATTAAACACTGTTTGATTGCTAACGTATGTCTTTGTTTTTTTCATGCCTTTCCACCAATTACTAACATGTAACGGCATGATGCCTACCAATACATAATTTTCAATGCAGCTGAAACAAGTTAAAGTCAGTTTTACAACGATTTGTACAAATTTAGTGTCTGTAGGATACGTTCTGCTTCACAGCCGAAACAAGTTTCAGTCAGTTTTACTACAACTTTTTTGTTTTATAGTTTGGTTATATTTTCTCCATAGGATGACTGTGGTTATTAACTCCATTCCACATTTTTTGTCATATTTAGTTGCAACTTAAAGATAGTAATTTGTTTGAATGTAATTTCAAATTAATTGTGGTGATTACTTATATCAATTCCAAGTCTCTAACTAAACATATGTCCCCTTTATAGTCAAATTTTATAGATAGCTAATAAATTTTACACTGAGGGTAGTTCTTCATATATGGAGTGCTAGACACCTAAATTTGATCAAAATATATTGCAATTGATTCCTGCAGGAACGCGTGGGGTATGATCTAGTTTGCTAAATGACGAACTCGAACTATGGCGCGGTGTGCCATCGCGCTTTCTGCCTGCTAGTGAACTAAATACTTCCCATGCCATTAGCCAGTTGACTGTTGCATGTGTGAACGACCGAGTGCAATGGAATCGGATAGCGAGGTGTCGTGTGCATGAAATCGGATAGATCGTGTAAAAAATGTGACTGAACCAAATATCAAATTCAGTAACCTGCCGCTCCCTTCTTTTCCTTTTTTTTGCTGGCCGAACGTTGTACTGCAATTTTCCTTCTTCTGAAAGAAAAGGCAAATTCGTGTTGTTTCCATAAAAAAAAATCAACACCGAACGAACATGTAGAATATCAATAGTTTAGATGAGGTGTTTTATTTATTTGTGCAATCGATGATCACAACAAATATAGGCTTTTACTTCATTTGGATTAGTGAACCAGTACTAACTGCATTATATTCATGACATGCTTTTGTAAGACAGTACGAGTAACTTTTGCACTCTTTGTAGTAATAATTATGATTTGTCGTACTCATAGGCAAACAATGAAACATTTTAATATTTTTATTTCGCAATTGCTGGTGTGAAGCCAAAATTTTGAGTAATAGATATTTACCCTTTAGCAGCGTAATCTTGAAAATTCAGTTAAAAAGTTGAATCAGTTTCAAAATCATTTTTGTATTAGTTGATACGTGCATTGCACGTACACGATTACTAGTAAACAGAAAACATAGCAATCTTTAAACGTAGGGATCCCTAATCAGAAAAGTAGGGATCTGGCATACGCCTTGCATAGTGCTCTCCAATTTAAGCATTCAAAATAGGAGTAGTTCTCCAATTTGAGCATTCAATAAGCGAAACTAAATCATAAAATAAATTAGTATTCAAATTAGCACGCATTCAATAAGCAAAACTAAATCATCTCTTACGTCCATACATCGTCGAATATTATCACTAATACATCTCAAATTGTATTATACATATAACATCACTAATACAGCTAAAACCCTAGCGAACCACGGGTATCGGCACGGGCGGTGAACACCCAAAGAGAAGGAACCATCACAGGATCATAGCTCCAGTGAGATCCCTGAAGAACCTGCCCTCCAACGCAACTATGTAGCGACGGACGTGCTCGTCCTCCTCGCTGACACGGTGACGTACCACCTCCGTGGGGTCCTCAAGCCTCCGCACCGTCACTGGCCCACACGACCGCCACCAAAGAAGGTTCGGGTCAACGACGGGCTGGCTCCTCACCAAGTTGCGCCCCCGAAAGGTAGCACCTCCTAGTACCAGCCCGGCGGAGCCCTGTCCCGGACATGGCCCCTCTGATCAAGCAGGCCTCCTCCACCGAGTCGACGACGAGGATGCGGGAAAGGCATCGTTGACGTTGATGCAGGAATAATTGCTTTAACTAAAAAAAAAACAAATGTGACATGTTCAAAATATGACATGTCCACTTCAAAAGAATGAACCTAGAATTATGTTAAATACACCTAAAAATAAACTAGTTCTATTAATTTTCTTACTAAAAATCAATAGTTCTATAGTAAAATTTTAATTAGATCATCAAATCTCATATACCTAAATTTTCTTACAAAAAATAAATTAGTTTTATTAATTCAACTAGTTCAACTAAGCACTTACTATAAATAAAAATAAATTAGTTCAACTAGTCCTATTAATTTTCTCTCTAATTCTATTAAACACATACTAAAAAATAGTAAAAAAAATACATTATACAAGAACAGTAAAAATGAGTTTAGGGTTTAGGAGAGATGGAGGGAGGAGGAGGAGGGAGGAGGGGGAGGAGGGAGGAGAGAGGAGGGGGGGAGGAGAGCGGTGGGATCGGAGGAGGGAGGAGGGCGCGGCCGGAGGAGGAGGGAGGGGAGGAGGGACTACCTTAGTGGAGGAGGAACGGCGGCGGCGGCGGACGACTGAGGTGCGGGGGAGAGTGAGTGAGAGGGAGAGTGAGGGGATCGTCGGCCGCGCGGTGACGATAAGGTAGGGTTAGTAGCAGCGCGTGTTAAAGAAAAGCGCTACTACTATGAAGCATATCAGTAGCGCTGGATAGGGATACGCGGTGCTGCTAAGTGGGGCTAGCCATTTGCGCCCAGTTCAAACTTAGCAGCAGCGCGTTTTGCTAAAACGCGCTACTGCTAACAGGATAGCAGTAGCGCCTTTTACTGACACACGCTACTACTAAGTAGGAGTAGCGCCCCATTTTATCCAGCGCTACTGCTAAGATTCTGTGTATAAGGTTTTCCCTAGTAGTGTCTCCCTGGTCGCAGCTCCACCTAAGGTTTACGATTTCGACGTGGCAAAAATTTGCTCATCATCGAAATGGTCAAAATATAAATTTTTTTTTTGCATAAATCAACCAAAAAAATTTATACATGTAGATAAAATTATATGTAGGTTATCTTTTTCCTATCCTAAATTCCTTATCCTACTTTTCCCTGTCATAATCCTCTTGCCAAACAATTCCAGCTCCCAAAAAATCTAGGGCCAGAGCTAGGCGCTGGCTAGTCAGCCCCCAGCTGTAGGATTAGGCCACCTCCTGCCATTGATTCCCCCGTCATCCTCACGCATCCGCTTCGCATCTCGTCCGCGTTGACCAGCAGCTTGCGTCCATGGGGAAGTCCACGCTTGCCATCGCCTACGCTCGTCCTTGGCTGCCCGCAATTGCCGGCCAACAGCGCCACCCATGCTCGTTGCCCCAGCTGCCCGCGCTCGCAGGCCATCCGCTCTTGTCGCTCAACATGTCGCCTTTGTCGCCAGCAGCCCTTTTGAGTTCAATGCAGGACGGAGGCGTCGCTGTCGCAAGAATCATGTGGTTGTCGTAGCGTCACCGGCGTGGTCATTGGTTTATGGCAACCTCGACCGCTGGTTGCAGCATCCCGAGCTGCCCATGGTAGCAACTCTGGTGGCATCATGTGGCTGTCTGACGCCCGTGCTGGTTCCAGCAAAAATCAATGCCGGGTGTAGCGAATTATGTCGCTAGATGCTGCTCCATCGCGCCAACTGTCGACTGGTTCCAGCAAAAAAAAAAGCCAGCTGTAGCTATTTGAAGCAGCGGTCGTAACATTTTTTTCTCCTTGGTTGCAGGTCCACCCAAGGTTTATGATTCCGAAGTGCCAAAATTTTTGCTCACCCTCTAAATGGTCAAAAGTTCCAATTTTTTTGGACAAATCAACAAATTTTTGTTTGATTTTTTTAAAATCTAGATAAAATTATATGTAGCACATAATCGACGTAATTACATATCAAACATGATAGTTAGTCCATTGCTTAGCATGCAGCTGGCCGTGGTTCAAATCTCCGCTAGGACATATTTTTGCCAAAAATATATATTCGGTGCCAAAATAATCAAAACGTTTGTGCTACATGATTTGAACTCTAGAGCCAATAATCGTCGGAAGAAAACTGCCATACCGCTACGCTACTGAAACCACTGCTAATTCTTACCGAACGATGTTCATTTTTAAATATAATTTCAAACAAACTGATTTTTTTTTGAAGAAAAGCAAAAGTTTCGCGTGCCCTTGAAATTATTGAAATTTAAGGAAATTATGATGAAATTTTAAACTTGGCTCCACTGCGCCTACGGTCGTAGCCGACACTCGACTGGTCCCATTAAAAATCGACATCAGATGTAGCAAATTATGTTGCTAGATGCAGCTCCGACAGTCGGTTCCCGGGCTCCCAACACATAGTCTCTGCGATGTAGCATTTTTGACTCAACCCCCCCCCCCCCCCCCCCCTTGATTCTAGCTCGCATAGCCGTTTCCAGCACGGCCAGTCGGCTGTGGCCACAGCACTGCCTCACCATGGTTGTAACATGCAACAACCCGCACCGCATGACGAGGCTGTTCTTGCAACAAAATACGAGCGGCTGCCACCGGCTCATTGGCAACCTGTGCGAGATGAGGATAGAGAGTAGCCTACAAGATGCGCGCGGGGGGTGGGGTTCTGGTTTTGTGTGGGGGAGAGGGGTAGGAAGAGAAACCCGCCAGATGGGAAGGGAGAGCAGTCTGAGCGAGCATGGTGGGTTGTGGGGAGAGAGAGGGAAGTTGCACTCATGCTAGGAGTGGGAGAAGATGCGTGGAAAAGGAGAATCAGAGGATGGCAACGGGGCTGCTCCCCACTGGGGTGTCACTTGTCATCCCCATCGCCATTTGACAAATGGGCAAACTTTTCTTCCGGTTTCCATCCCCATCAGGTTCTCAACTTTCGCCCCCACGTCGCCCCCCGCCTGGGCGACTCGGGCGGATCGGCAATCCTAGCCGCCAGGCCGCCGCAGATCCCGTGCCTCCCTCCGTCGCCGCTGGAGGAAGCCACCGGGCAAAGCCTAGTGGCCGACGGCGGTGGCGTAGGCTCCCTCCCCTCCCACGTAGGTTTGGGTGATGCGGGGCATCCATGGGCATGGGGGCACCTGCCCAGATCTGGACGGTGGCGGCGCGGCGTCTCTCCGGCCGCGGCGCATTGCAGCGGCATGGTGGTGGGCAGTGGCGGCGGTACTGCAGGGTCAACGGAGAGGACTGGTGGTGCGGCTGTTGGCCGCGACGTGTGGTTGGCGATCCATCCTGTACATGTGGCCGGCCGGCGACTGCGTGGAAGGGCCAGCGAGGGGCGCCGGAGGCCTCTCGCTAGCGATCCAGCGGAGTTTCTGGATCGGATCCGGTCGTCACGTTCGATCCGTCCGGCCGTTTGGGATACTGCGGGTACCCGGCAGTCTGCTGCCGATCTCCGCCGGAGTACCGACGGCGATGTACGTCTTCGTGGTGAGGTTCCACTCGGTTCCAGCCAGCTACGAGATCGGGACGACGTGGCTTCCGATGAAAATCGCGCCTGACTGTGGTCTTGGCGGACGATGGCGATGTCTCGGACGTCGTTCCCTTCTCGAGGCATCGTCGTTGCAGGTCACGTCAACCTGATCGGGAAGTTCCGGGGAAACCCTAGATCTAGGTCTACCAGATCGGACGATGACGGCGCCTTCGGTGTCGTTCTTCCTCCTGGGGGCATCGTTTTGGTGCAAGTGCTGGTTGGAGGGTACAAGAGGAGGGGCGGTGTTTCGTCTTGCCCATTGATGACGGCGGATCTCGGCGGCGTGGCGCAGTGGAGACTGGGCGCCCGATGCGCGGAGATGGACTCACGCAGGAGGATGACGTTGTCTGGCGTCATGGTGGCGTCGGCGGCAGCTAGACCAGGCAAGGTACATGCAGCAGTACAGTTCTGAAGATGAATTGGTGGCAGGTGGATGCGGCGGCCTCATACCCGGCAGGCGTCCTGGTTGAGGAGCGCGCCGGACTTGTGGGTGCCCATACTCGGCAGGCGTCCTGGTTGGGACCTCAGGTCTTAGATGTTAGGTTTGGCCGCGATGTCTGTTTGGAATTAGGTTCAGACTATCAGCGCCCTTCATCAACTGGATAGGAGTTGCGACAGATGTTGCGTAGACGGTGGCTTTAGTATTACTGTTGTATGACTTTGTAAGATCTTGTGTCAATAATTAATAACATGGATGTATGCATCGTCCAGATGCAGAGGCCGGGGATCTTCCTCCATTTCTAAAAAAAATCCCGATCAGGTTCGGGACGGGGATCAGATTCCTCATTAAGAAGCCAAATTCAAAAGAATATAATGTTATTTTGTAGGAATACTTAGATTTTATTAGACATGCAAAAAATAATGATAGTAAATAACTTTCATAGAGTAAGTTGTACTAAATATTACAATGCTTGATATAATATTATAATATGTTTGGTATAAAAGTCTACCAACTTACATGCATATAACGGGAAGAGGGATGGGCAGACCTTTTTCATCCCGATCCCCATATTAGATTGCGTGGATAAAATATTCCCATACCTAGAATCCTGGTCTCAGAAAACAGGAAACTGGGGATATGGCTATCCCTGATAGATGAATGCCTACGGGAAACGGGGCCATGCCATCCCGAACTAGTGGACCCGGATGAGATAAGGATGTACGTGGATGTGTCATCCCACTCGAGACGCGCGTATGTAGAAGGCGGCCGGCGCGTGGCTCGGCCGGTCGGCGGGCAGGGAACGTTTACAAAAAATATAATCTCTTCCTTCGAAGAGGACGACGTACCTTCGTGTGAGCACTTTGAGTTTTCTGAATAAGTATGGACTAAGAGGGCTGTCTTGCTCTTTCTGCAATCTCCAGCCTAGTAGCTATAAAGCCAGCTGAGCTACTGTGTAGAAGAAACAGTCAGTGAAGCATCCCCTCGTTAGGAAGCGCTGCGTGGTCGTGATGGTTCATCCGTTGCATGACATCCATGAGCTGCTGCTGCAAGCGAGGTCTCCACATGCAGCCCTAGCACTGGTCTTTGTCCTGCTCGTCGGCCCTCTTCTTGTCCTCCTGGTCGTGCGCCGCCTCGCGACGCCGTCGACGGCCGCGGCCACCGCGAGAGCCAGAGAAGAGCTTCTGAGCACGTATAAAATGGCCGCTTGTGTTTAATGCAATTATTGAAAACTTAAACCTAAGAGATTGATTTTGTTGGGGCTGGCCTCCGGCAACACGAACGCCGGACGAAAGAAGACAAACTCGATACAAACTTGAGTACATGAGTATTTGCGCCGATATACCGAAAACCCAATTCGGTGCCCAGACTCATCTGCACCTGGTCAGAAAAAAATCAAAATAAATACTAGAAAATTCAATAAAATCCAAAAATTATATGGTAGACAGTTGTATGCGTGAGGTTCACTCAAAATTTCAATTTATTTGAACATCTAAGCAGCTCTCAGCAAAAAAAACAAATCGGGTCAACAGTGTGTGAACATTAAACTATTTTACCGATCTTGAATTTATCTTTTTTACTGAGAGTTACTCAGATCTCCAAATGAGTTAAAACTTGGAGCGCACCTCACACATAAACTTATCTACCACACAAAAAGAAATAAGAATTTTTTGAATTTGTTTTGTATTTCTTTTGATCTTTTTTTTGTTAGGGTGGTGCAAATGAGCTCGGGAGCAGAAACGCCGCACTCCCGACATACACCCTTGCGGCGATATACAGCTCAGCGGCGAACGTCGTTCTTTCTTCTCTGCATTCGACCCACAAACACAGAATACATGGAGGCTCACTCCAATTCACGGTGAGCGCACACACGCACCTAGAGACATCTCTCTCTCCATGGCTTACTGGACTCTCAGCATCTCACACACAGCAAGCACGAGTGCAACTCTTAAATATAGCACCCACACGCACAGGGCCGGCCGCCACACTCACACCACGCACGCACCAATAATGCTCCATCTACGAACAAGCTACGTAAAATAATGTAATCTTCCTAACTATAATCCTCTTCCCCCTGATTTCAACTTGGGTGGGCCCCATCCACTAATCTTTATCCAATTAACTACCTCCACATCAATCTTTACGTAAAAACCTCACGTAAGTTTACGTGGGTCTAGCATTACTGCACACGCACATAGGCAGGCAAATAAACCATCCCTGGTTTTGTGCCACTACCAGCACGTACTAACTAACCCACGCATGCCCTACTACCTAACTACATGCCGTATGACCCGGCCACTACAACCGGCCACTAACTCACGACCGACTAATCAGCTAACAACTAATGCATGCACTAACAAACTTGCATGTTAAGATTATATGCATGCCCTAATACGTGGCCTTCGTCGTTGGAGGGTTGTTTCGGCGTGTGTCGCCAGAGGGAAGCTCCAGCTTTATCAAGACAATAATTTAGCTGGCCACATAATCTTGAGGTTCCCACTTTATTTTTAGTGAATATGCAAAGTTTGGGTATCATTGCATTGATAGAAGGAATAGAATGCGTACAGATAAAGGTACACCACATGACACACAAATGCAATCAGGCGTGAACATGGTGCACGGAGCAGAGAGGCAAAGGATAATCGGCCCTAATAGAGGATATATCACAGCTAAACCTACCATGCCCCAACCAAGAGTGGCAATGCCAAACCAACAGGAGCACCAATGTCTCCAAAACCAAAACAGGGGACACCATGATCGAACAAGATAGCACCTTCAAGAAGGAGGACGACGCCGAGACGCCGTCGCCAACCGGTCTGTAGGAGTCAGACCTAGGCTTTCCCCTGAGTTTGAAGAGGGGCGCAACCGATGGCCTCGACAGCGTCTACAAGAAGGAAACGACATCCACGGACGCCACCGCTGCCAGCATATCAGCCAAGCGAGCAAGAATTTCACCCTGGCCTGAGGCTGAGCAATCTCATAGCCACCGTATCTGAGCAGTAATATCTAACCTGATAGGTAGTCCATTGCTTAGCATGCAGCTGGCCGTGGTTCGAATCTCCGCTAGGACATATTTTTGCCAAAAAATATATATTCAGTGCCAAAATAATCAAAAAATTGTACTACATGACTCGAACAAAAGAGCTAATGATCGTCGAAAGAAAACCTCCCTACCACTATGCTACTGAAACTATTGCTAAATCTAACTGAGCGATGTTCATTTTTACATAAAATTTCAAACCAACCGGATTTTTCTCAAGGAAAGGCAAAAAAATTGCACACCCTCGAAATTTCAGAAATTTCAGGAAATTACGACAAAATTTTAAACCTTGGCTCCACTGCGCCGATAGTCGTAGCCGACACTCGACTGGTTCCAGCAAAAATTGATGTCGGATGTAACAAATTATATTGCTAGATGCAGCTCCGCTATCCTATTCCCAGGCTCCCAACACGCCACACGGTTCTAGCACATCTCATAGCCTTTTCCAAAACGACCAGTCGCTGGTTGTAGCACTGCGATGCCATGGCCATAGCGGTGCACGACGCCGGCCACAACTACCTTGACATGGTTGTAACGCGCGGCAACCCTAGCCGCGCGACGTGGCCATTGTTGCAGCAAATACAAGCGGCCGCCACCAGCTCGTTGGCAACCTGCGCGAGATGGGGATAGAGACTAGCCTACAAGATGTGAGGGCCAGGGAGAGAAACCTGCGAGATGATGGGAAGGGAGAGCAGTCAGAGCGAGGAAGTGGGGAGTGACTTGTCAACCCCATCCTCATTTAGAGCCTGTTTGGTTCAAGACCCGGACTCTCTGCCAGGGAAAATAGGTGCCTGACGTGCGCCTGAAAAGCGATTGAGTTTTGCCTGGCCAGGCGGCAAACCCTATTTTGGGCTGGCCCATCTAGAGTTTTTACTAAATCTACCCGTTCTGTCGAAAGGTGCGCCCGACCAGAGTCGAACTCGCGATCAAACCTCCAACTACAACGACGGCAACCACTACGCCATGGAACTACAAGTGAAGTATTAATTGTTCAGCTTTATTTGTTCTCTACAGCCGCGGGAATCCCCCGGTTTTGGGAAGCTTCCACAAGCTTCCCAAACCGGGATTTTCCATGGTTCGTGGTCATTGCGTGGGTGGTATTTTATGGGTTTATTTTTGTTGTTTTTAAATGCACGTTTTAAAACTTGTTTCTCTTCTAAATTGATTATTTTCTAACTTTTCGTTTTTTATATAAAAAATAGATGAATTTTTTAAAATTTATGAACTTTTTTTCAAACTCATTGAATTTTTTTTCTAATTTGATGAACCTTTTTAAAATTCAATGAACTTTATTTCATATTTCATGAACTTTTTACCAATTTCAATGAACTTTTTATCAAATTCGATGAACTTTTTTCAGGTTTGATGAATTTTTTTTCCAAAACCGATAAATTGTTTTCAAATGATATTAACCTTTTATTAAATCCGATGAATTTTTTTCAAATTTGTGGAATTTTTTGAAATCCGATAAACTTTTTTTCAATTTCATCAAATTTGGAAAAAGTTCATCAAAAATGAATAAATTTCATCGATTTGAAAAGAGTTCATGAAATTTGAAAAAAAATGAAGAAGAAAAAATAAGTAGAAAACGAAAAATGGGAAAAAGGAAAAAAGAAAAAAGAAAAGACGAAAGAAGAAACAATAAAAGATGGAAAAGATGGAAACTATCACATCCGCTTGAGTGGCCGATTGGTTTGCTCATTGTACTATGGCACGGCTCGTCGTTGGTTCGATTCTTCTCGTGCCCCCGTTTTTCCGTTTATTCCTTTCGTTCGAGCTCCCTTTTTGGGCCAGCTCGGCAGCGTGGGCGCCAAAACCCCTAGTTGGCACCGAAGGCGCTGAGTAGAAGCTCCCTGGCCAGGCTGCCTGAGCCAAAAGGCGTTTGGTTAGTTCCTAGGCCTGAACAATTATTAAGGGCCTCTTTGATTCACAGGGTTGCAAAAACATAGGAATAGGAAAAACGTAGGATTGAAATGACATGTCCATTGAGTTCCTATAGGATTTGAGTTTGTTTGATTGTATCACAGAAAAAACAAAGGATTTCTTCCAAGAGATTGGAGTGGATGCTAGAATTCCTATGAAATGTAGTATAATTGAATCCATAGGAAAAAATCCTATGGGATTCAATCCTGCGAATCAAACTATCAACGCGGGAAAAATTCCTAAGGATTCTAATCCTTTAAAAATCCTACGCAAATCTTTTGAATCAAAGAGGCCCTAAAGTACTACTAGCAAGTATGCCCGTGTGTTGCAACGGGAGAAAAAAATTAACACGTTTTAAATGACCCATCCGCGTTGCCACTTCACCATCCACCATCATCGATGGTGGTCACGATTGTCCACCTACTCACCATGAACATGATCCATCCCAAGGTGATGAATTTGCTCATTACACTCTAGCACTCCGCTTTCAAGAATCCCGCAATCCCTCGAACTTGTAACGATGACGGGCTTCATTACCATCTTAACTACACTTGGTGCATGCATCATCCCCACACATATGCCCCCTAGTCCAAGACCCACCCATGTCACCGTTCCTCCTCGTTGGCGACGGCCCCTTCATGCATCGAATTGTATATATTTTGATGGTCAACATCACCATCGTCCGACCTCCATTGGATGCATGTGTTGTCTTTCACACTCAACCTTGCTTCTAACTCGTAGTTTCAGTGGGCATTACCCCTATCGCACCATACTCCCGTGCAATTCGAGGCTCAGGGGCCTACACTCAAACCTTCTCTTCCTTTCGCTTGGCTGCTCCTTGGTTCTTGTTATTTATCTAGCAAAGAAATGTGTAAATTTAAATTTTAGCTAAAAAGAAGATTATTCAAAAAAAATGCATACGAGATGACGGTGAAGACTGTATGTATTCCTCCGGCTGAGTTTATTGGTAGCGCTATTCTTCCATCTAGATTTTTTAGAACACTGTACATATTACGACATGCACACATGGTAAGTGACTCAAACTTGATGAAAACAAAATAAGATTTAACGTATAACCATATAGCACACGTGATAAGTGACTCAAATTTGATGAAAGCACAATCAGATTGTACATATTTCTTCGGCAGCTCCGTTAATAGGACGTCAATTATTCCCTATATCCCCGTTCTATCGTATGGAAGCCGGCGCACGTGCGTCCTGCATGCATGCACAGGGTAGGTTAGTATGACTAACGTATTGACAGGGAATAATTCTAGAAATTTTTATTGAGCTGTGCTATACACACGACAAAATTCGGACTGACTCATGCATAATATATGAAATCCGGCCGGATATGCATACATCCGACACAAAGATCGTGCATAAACTTTTTTTATTCTACTCCTTTCGTTCCTAATATAAGCCTAAAATTCCAAAACAGACTACATACGAAGCAAAATGAGTAAATCTATACTCTAAAATAGGTCTATATACATCTGTATGTAGTCAGTAATGAAATCTCCAAACGATGCTAATGTTGTCATGTATTGCTGCTGGTCCTGACCAAGAACGTTCGCTGGCATTGCTAATGCTGCCCCATGAAGTTTTGCCTAGTCTGCTGAAAATATGAGCAAATTACTACGGGATTTAATCCGAATAAACAGAAGACAAATTATGACAGCACTAGCAGATATTAAACTAATCATGCGAACTAGCATAGTAGATGAACAGATCACATCTAGGGCACATACTAGAGACATGAATTCTACCACGATCTCGAACAAGAAGAATAGAATCACATACGGTGCAGCGGGAGCAGCACCGCCGGCGTTGACGTTGTCGGCCATGTCGTCAAGGATGAGGTTGCCGAGGTCGGGGAAGAAGTCGTCGTAGCCAGCAGTCGCGCGAGTGCGCTCCTCAAAAACCTGATTACCCCTCTCCCCTACAGGATCACGAGAGGCGGGGTTCCGGAGGCCTGATGTCTCTTCTCCCGGTGCACGCCGAAAGGAGGGATGGAGAAGACTTGCTTAGCGGCACAATGATCTGGAACGGACAGCGGCGGCTAGGGTAGACGGGTAGGTCGTGGGAGTAAACCCCACGTCCGAGTCGCGATCCAAAAGAATCAGAAACGGTTCAGTAATTAACGCGTCCATTTAGACAACGTGCATAGATCTGTCCTCGGCTCAATCCCGCAACCCGCGGCGCGTCGTGACAAGGCGAGGCGAGGCGTGGCGAGGCGAGCGAGGAAGAGGAGCACGCGTGTAGGTCTCCTCTTCTCATGCTCATACAAGTGATAGAAGAGCTCACCTTATAAAGAGGTGCAAGTCTCACTCAACTTCCGTGGTGGAACTAAACTTTAGTCTCACTCACTCCCCTCACATGTGTACATGAATGGACCAAGAGAATTTTAGTTGGGCTTTGGGCCAAAGGCCTACTAGCAAAATTCCAACATAGTCTCGCTGTCATCGTGAAGAAGAAGACCCACCGACATTGTGTCATCCATGAAATTTTGCCGTCGAGGCTGCAGCGCCTGTGGCAGCTCAACGTGCTCTTGCCCGAGCCCACGGGTACTCCCGGGCGGTAGTAGTTCCAGTCACGCCGTCCTCCCATAGACTTCCCTCAGGTCGTCGTCGGTGGCACGCGGCGTGATGTAGAGCTTGTGGAGCGTGGGCACGCCCTTCCTGTCGGGGCCCTTGTCCATGTCGTTGGTGAACTCTTGCATGAGCCACGACGTCTTGCGCTTCTTGAACGTGCTGAGGTAGAACCCGAAGCTGTTCTTGAGCCCACTCTCGTGGGCCAGCACCAGCTCCTCCCTGGTCTGCTCCAGCCGCCAGTGCCCGCCGGTCTGGACTCTATGGTCGGCGCGCTTGGTCTTGGTCGCGCACGGGCTCTGGAACATGGACTCGCCGAGGAACCTGTGCAGGCCCCCGCGGGCGCTGGCCGGTGGGTGCAGCTGCTGCAGCGCGTAGGGATCGTTGGCGTACATGTCGGCGTGGAAAAGGAACCCCAGCGTGTCGAGCATCTTCTCGTCGCCGGCGATCCACTGGTTGAGGAACCCCAGACTATCCTGATGCGTCGGGCTGAAGACGCTGGGAGGCATCGGCAGCGGTTCGAGTTTGTTCGCCCCGCTGGGCCTGAGCGGAGGGGCCATGGACATGGAGCTGCTGGCTCCGGTTCCAGCGTCGGTGGTGTCCGAAGTTTGATCACTTGATTACTTTTTTTGCTTTTCCCGGGGCCATGGTTTTCCTTTCCTACTTGTGTTTGAGGAGGGATTGGATTGATCGGTGGGGTGGGCTGGGCTGGGATTATATGGTGTGCGATATGCTTCTGTCTGAAGTCGGAATGGCCTTCTTGTTCTAAGCTCGCTTGTAGTTTGACATGGATTTTCATGTTTAGTTGTACTTGTAGCCGGACCTGGAGATGGAATTCATCTGGAGGGTGACGAGATCTAGTACGTGAGATTTACACGTTCACAAACAGGCATTAATGCAATCAGGCCATCCAGAACTCTCATATATCTTTTAGCCCAACCAAATCTACGTTACCTGCTGTAGATTGCTTACGGATTTGCCACTGGCCGGTCCAATCCGTATTTATTTGGGATCGATCGACTGATCGTATCCATCTCGATCTCATTGCCTGATTGATCTAGCAATAATATAAACGTAAAATAACATCTTAAAAAAAATAGAAGAGAAATCTCAGTCGTCAATTATTATGGTTAATTAGTAGAATGCCCGTGCGTTGCAACGGGCTTTTAAAGCGCTCTTCATTTGTTCCTTTTTTCTTCCCTTAACTAGAATGTTTCTCACAGTGATATGTGAATTCATAACTTTACAACCAAACTAACATATCAAGAGGTAAAAGCATATTTATCGAAGAGCATATGTACATCAGATTCAACATTAAGGTTTTGATGTCTCGTAGATTGAGAACAAAAAAAATGGTGACTTACCAACAAATCTCATTTATATTTCAGAACATGGCTGTCCTACAATTGTATGCCTACATGATCTTTCTCCCCCTTCCTCCGTCCCTCCCTTGATCTATCGCCCCTCTCTCCCCTCTCTCTCACTCACTCTCCCTTGATCTCTCTTAATTTTGAATGTGTTGCCTTCTGAAGAGGGCTCTAGCGGTCTAGTAGCCGTCTCATGAGCTGGTCGTCATTCTTGTTGTTGGGGGCGACGGCGGATGAATGAGACATGGGTATGTGAGGCATCACAAAATTGCGATTTCAAAATTTTATTTGGAAAACTTTTCTAGCTCAAATTGCTTATTCAAGTTGAAAATCAAATCACATGTATAGAAAAAAAATTCACAAAGAGTATGGGTGCAAGGAGACATGTATTAGGGCATATGTTGTAGAGGAATACCGACTTTTTATACATGGGAGGAACCAACAAAGAAATAAAAATTTGAGAAAATGTTGGGCACAACTGTATTGTCACATGTGGACCTACAATAGATGTTAGTAAATATATGCTCCCTCTGTCATCCCAAAATAAGTGTCTCAACTTTATAGTTGTAGACGGGTATTTTAACTGCTTCATTTCTTGAGACACTTATTCTGGGACGGAGGGAGTACTTTAGAAGTCACAACGACATTCTTAAAAGTGTTATTACCCATCCAAAGAAAGATATTTATGTTGCATAAACATCATAAACCAAAATTCAGCCCAATAAAGTGTACCGATCTTAGTTATTAGCATTACTCACTTGATAGGAGCCGTAATAATCTGCTCATATGTTGCTCCCTTAAGTCTAAGGGTGAGATCAACAACAGAAAAAATCGACAGTGGGAACATGGAAGGCCATTCCAGTCAATTTTCTTACGAGTTCTGGAAGCACCTTACCAACAGCATGCAAGAAATGAAGCAGTGAAAATACCCTTCTACAATCATAAATGACGTAGTTTACGTATCACGAGAAAGTATGTTCAGTCCTAGCTTGTCTTACGAGTAATATACTCCCTCCGGTCCTTTTTAGTCTACATATAAGTTTTGTCTGAAGTTAAAGTATCTCTATTTTGACCAAACTTATAGAAAAAAGTATCAACATTCACAATGCCAAATCAATATTATTAGATTCGTTATGAAATGTAGTTTCATAATACATATATTTGATATTGTAGATGTTCATATTTTTTAATATAAATTTCGTCAAACATTGCAAAATTTAACTTGACACAAATCTAATACGCGGAGTAAAAATGCCGGAGGGAGTATGTAAAACATTTTTTTTCAAGGCTGACGATATACTATGAACATGTCACCTTCTAACATGCCTGCAACTCCTGAATTTACTTCTCGGAGGATGATTCAACAATCTTAAAGTGTACAGTAGAAGCTCCATCTTTTCCTTTCCCCACACCCATGCAAGAATGCCGCAAGTTCTACGTCCACCTCCCTCTCCAGCAAGACTTGACCGACTGCCTCTCCCCTCCGGCTTCCTGCACCTCAAGACCACATAAAAAAAATTCAGAAACCACATAAACCGGACCACAAAGCATTGAACAAAATTAGAACATACTTGAACTCGCATACACCATGTTTTCCATCGATGGCGCCTACATCCCATGGCACATCAATCATAGGCTAAAACGCTCAGAACTTCCAATGATGACATGATAAATATCAAGCATGTGATAACAGTGCAGTCTGATGTACAAGAACTCTGATGAAAGCATCACTAAATCTAGCAATACTTGGTTATGTAGTTTCATGCATGAACAATTGAACATTCATACACGCTCAAATAAAGAGAGCATGTTATATATTCAAATTTCGAGCTTGGCACAGAAACTGAACATAGTCTAAAAATTCAAGCATTGGTGTTTTGATGATCCTGCTAGTACAACTTTTATAGTTAGGATAGTCACCTTGCTATTTCCATTTGAAAGAACAAAAACACCAACAATTGGGATGGGTATGGCGATGCAACCCCTCACCTGCGTTCTGCAAAACCTTGTTAATTAGTTGCTAGCATCCATAGCTCCAGCTCACCCCTTCGACTGGCAGCGTGCGAGAGAGCGCACCGGCCGGCCACTGCTGACTGGCGGGAGCAGGTGAGGAATGCAGTGACACACACACACACACATCATGTAACACCCCGGATGTAACTTGCCATATTTGTAACTCCAACTCTTGCCATTTTCGGCTATGTACTATGATATTCACTTCGTGGTCGGGTTTTGTTTTCTGTATTGCTTTTTGGTCATGTCATGCATCTCATATCATGTCATCATGTGCATTGCATTTGCATACGTGATCATCTCATGCATCCGAGCATTTTCCCCGTTGTCCGTTTTGCAATCCGGCACTCCCATCTCCTCCGGCGCACCCCTCTTGTTTTTCTTTCGTGAGTGGGTGTTAAACGTTCTCGGAATGGTCCGAGGTTTGTCAAATGACCTTGGTATACCACCGGTAGGCCACCGGTCAAGTTTCGTTCCATTTGGAGTTCGTTTGGTACTCCAACGGTTAACCGGGTAACCGCAGATGCCTTCTGTGTGTTACAGCAAAACCCCCTCTCTAAACAGCCCAAAACCCCTCTAAGTCACTTCCATGCTCTAGGTCGTTCGATCACGATCGTGTGGGCGAAAACCGCACCTCATTTGGAGCCTCCTAACTCCCTCTACCTATATATTTGCATCCCTCCCGAATTTACGTTCGCAGTCCAAACCCTAGCAGTTTTCCCTCTCCGCCGCCGGACGAAACCACCCCGCCGACGGATGTGTCCGCTTCTCCGCCGCCGCCCGCGTCCAACCGGAGCCCGCCACCTGTCGCCGCCGCCCTCCCCACCGCGCGGCCCGCGAGGGCCCAGCGCCGGCCCCCGAACCCGGTCGCGCCCCGCTGCCCTCGCCGCCTCCGCCGCGCCGCCGCCGTCGCCGTCTTCGCCGGCCGCCGCCTCGCGCAGCGCGCCGCCGCCGTTCGTCGCCGCCTCCTCGGCGTCCATGCCCGAGTCCGGCGCCTCCTCGCCGCCCTCTCCCTCCGGCCGACGCCCTCTCCCTCCTCCCTCACCGGCTAAAGCTCCGGCGAGCTTGCGAGCTCCGGCGAGCTCGAACTCCACCAGTGCCCGATCCAGATCTGAATAGTATCCCGAAGGTTGACTTTTCCCGTACCCCGATTTTTCTCCAAGTTTTAAAGTTTTTATGATATATGCCCATGTTCAGTGCATCATAACTCTCCGCATATAGCTCCGTTTCACGCTTGTGATATATGGAATTGTTCGTCTCATGATGCTCTTCATTTTGTTTCATTGCACCATGTTCATTTGAGGCCATATTGATGCCCAAATCTCTGGTGCAAGAGTGCTAGTTGCTGTTGTCTGCTGTTACTGAGCAGAACTTGGTGATTTGTTATTTTTGTTGCATTTATTCTGTGCATCTTATGGGCATGAGCTCTACATGTGTTTTGTTGTATGCCATGCCATCTTTCCAGTAGTGTATGCCATGTATTTTTGTGATCTCTGTGGTGACTAGCACAAGCATGCAAACTAGGCCCCGTAATGTTTCTGATTTCAGGGACATTGATTCCTCCAAGTCTTTGTCTGCTGTTATTTTGTTGCCATGTAAACTTGATGCTACAGAGAGATCCATGCATATTTTGGAGATGTTCAGTAAGGATATTTTGTAGATATTGTTGTAGTTGATCTATTCCTGCTCTTGTTTGCAATTATGAAGTGCCATAGCATGACTCAATCTTGCTCTACTTTTGCTATAAAATATTTCTGACAGATTGTTTACGTGTTATTCAATTTTGCCAAGCTTGTTGTTGTTGTTGTTTCATACATGCTATATACTTTCTCTTGCCACGGATAGCTTCATAAACATGCCTTCTTGCTGTAGGTATGCTTGTTTTGTCATGCATTGCCTTGTGGTGAGTGCATCAAGCTCATCAAGATGCCTTCATATTATTGTTTCTGCCATGCTCTGTTTTCTGCCAAGTCTGGAACCTGTTAACGAAACTTGCTATGTCTACATGGTTGCCATCATATCTTCTGGTCCTTTTTGGCTTATGGTCAGTAAGGGTTTTGTCATATGCATTTAGTAGAATACTTACATGCCTTGTTTTGCCATGTTAAGTTCCTGTCGCATGTCGTTTGCTTGCTCTGAACATTGCTACCTGATGCTGTTTCAGTCATGTCCAGTAATTTTCACCAAGTCTGTGAACCTGTTATATTTTGCACTTTTGCCATGCTTGTTTGAACCTGTTATGTTGTCAACTAGCCGTAGCTCAGTGTTCATCTTTTGTCAAGCATCTCCTTTAGATTACTTCCATATGCTTTGTTGCTACGTTGGAGTGCTGTAGCATAGTTTCTTGATGTATTCTAAGTGCTATCATGCTGTTAATCTCAGATTCGTGTCATTTTTGTCTTGCTTGCCATTTGCAAACCGTGCATCCGTTTCCGGTGATCTTTATATCGATTTCGACCGAAATCATCTCATCTTTCCAGTGGCATGCTGGGTTTGCCAAGTTACTGCTTTGTTCATCATTTTCCTTCCGGAGCACGCATATGCATCGCATATCCCATCTCGCATATCAGTCATGTTTTGCATCATGTTGCTTGTGCATTTCCCGTGATTGATTGTGGTTCCATTGCTTGTGTTCTTTTCCTGGGTAGAGCCAGGAGACGAGTTCGTAAACGAGGAACCTGTTGAGTACTCTTACGAGGGTCAAGCTTTCGACAACTCTCAGAACCTTGCAGGCAAGATGACCATACCCTCGAAATCACTTCTATCTTTGCTTTGCTAGTTGTTCGCTCCATTGCCATGCTGCGCTACCTACCTCTTGCTTTATCATGCCTCCCATATTGCCATGTCAGCCTCTAACCATCCTTTCCTAGCAAACCGTTTTTTGGCTAAGTTACCGCTTTTGCTCAGCCCTTCTTATAGCGTTGCTGTTGCAGGTGAAGTTGAAGTTTGTTCCATGTTGGAACATGGATATGTTGGGATATCACAATATCTCTTTTTTAAATTAATGCATCTATATATTTGGTAAAGGGTGGAAGGCTCGGCCTTATGCCTGGTGTTTTGTTCCACTCTTGCCGCCCTAGTTTTTGTCTTACCGGTATTATGTTCCTTGAGTTTGCGTTCCTTACGCGGTTGGGTGATTTATGGGACCCCCTTGACAGTTCGCCTTGAATAAAACTCCTCCAGCAAGGCCCAACTTTGGTCTTACCATTTGCCACCTAAGCTGTTGAGGATATTGACCTTAGAGTCACCCGCCAGAAGGGGCCGGGTTACTCATAATGGTCATCGCCAGAAGCCCGGCGCCAAGCTTGAAGACGGTGGGCCAAAGATGGGCTTAAGACCCGGATATGGCTTAAGGCCCGTAGTTACAATCATTATTATGGTAGAACTTTTAGTGTAAGGCAAGAATAGTTGAGAGTCCGAGCCGAACACTCTTATGAGCCGGCCGGGACTCTGAGAGCTGCTGGGCGTCAGCCTCCCTATATAAAGGGACGACCCAACAACGGTTTAGGGACAAGAAAGATCTCATCGAGAGCCAGGCATAGCAGTTAAGCTCCCTGGTCATCGAAACCCTAATCAATACCACCTCAAACTGGACGTAGGCCTTTACCTTCACCGTAAGGGGCCGAACCAGTATAAACCCTCGTGTTCCTTGTCCCACTTAACCCCTTCAAGCTTCCTAGTTGCGATGGCTCCACGACTAAGTCCTAGCTCGAGGACATCTGCCGTGACAATTCCACGACAGTTGGCGCCCACCGTGGGGCCAGCGCACGGTGGATTTGAGTTCTTGAAGGGCAGCTTCGAAGGGCTCAAGGGATACGCTGTGGGCCGGATGACCAAGAGTCGTCGCGGCAAGCTCTACATCGACGATGCAAACTGGGGCCCCGACGCCGGCTCAATTGAGTACGGGTACCGGGTCCCCTTCGGCGGAATTCATGTTTTCATTGGCAAGATTGGTGAGCCGGGCCCTGAGCCGGATCTCTGCGCCGATCTCATCGAAACGGCTCAGCGTGCACGACCCGCCCGGGCCCGGCCTGCCGTAAAGCATTCTTTTGTGGGATGTATCCATGGAGGGCTCTCTGATTGATCTGGATCTGGTAATGAGACGGCCGCCGGCTCTGACGGCGAGCCGTCCACTGATGAGTCAAACTCGTTGTATCAACTTCAAGATGGCAGGCTCATGGGTTGTTCCGATGGTGACAGTATTCCGGACCCGTTTGAGCCGCCAAGCCGGGTTGGAATCTTCATGGCCGGCGCGCAGCCTGTTCAGAACCCTACTGCTGGAGCGGGAAACCCGGTGCCCTCGCCGACTCAGGTGCTAATGGATCTCACGGACAAGATGACGGCCCTGTTAACCGCCACGGTTGACCCGGCGGATCAAGCTCAGCATGATGCGGAGGTGGCACAGCTGAAGTTGGATCTAGTGAAAGCTAAGGAGGATCTGGCAGCAGAGGGGATCAGGATGGCTGCGGAGAGGGCGGCTCTCGACGCCCAAACTTAGTTGATCCAGGCGCTGTCCTTCCGGCTCACGATGGATCAAAACGCGTCCAATGAGGTCCTGAGAAGGAGGCATCAGAAGGCCCAATCTCGACTCCCTCCGGTTTACGATCCACGAAACCTCTTCAACACGCCAGGTGCAGGGTCTAGTAACCCGCCAGGGGTCATAGTGCCCGGGTCTGGGACCCCTATTCAGCCGCAAGTAATGGGGCCTCCCCAGATGCACCCTGCCCCGCCTCAGTACGTGCCAATACCACCGGGTCATTATACTAACCCACTGGAGAACATGGTCGCCGCGGCAGCACGGCTGGCGGCTCTACCAGTCGACGGCGACTCTCCGACGGCTATTGAAACCCGCCGGGTCAGGGAACTCCTTCAGACAGCACTGGCGATGCAAGAGGCGTACTCTTACAGCCGGGACAGGATCCACTCGACCCCTCGTCCAGGCCGGAGCCCGAGTTACAGCAGACACATGGTCTCAGCGACCGGCTCAAGTAACGTCCGACGCCATGACCCGCCCCCTGGCCATGGCCCGGCTCATAATGGAGCCTTTCACGCAGCAGACCAAGACAGAGCGCGGCAAGAGGCGGAGCAGGTGCCTCAGTTGACAGCTTACCAGACTCCCCCGGCTTATCCGACGACGTCCGTCGACGTGGGTATCCCTACCAGGACTGGGGGTGTCCCTTGCTTAGTGCCAGCTATCCGCAATGAACGTCTACCCAAGGACTTCAAAGGCCCTAGGAAGGTGCCCAATTACACGGCTGACCTACAACCCGTAGCCTAGATCGAGAGTTACGAGATGGCCATGGAACTACTGGAGGTCAGTGAGGCGGCAATGGCCAAGTACTTCACCATGATGTTGGATGGGACTGCCCGCACTTGGTTGAAAGGGCTACCACCGAATTCCATCGGGTCTTGGGCTAAGCTGAAAGCCCGTTTCATCCAAAACTTCAAGGATACCTGTAGGCAGTCTATGTCAATTGTGGATTTGACTAACTGTAAGCAGCAGGAGGGTGAATCCACGACGCATTGGGTTCGCCGGGTCAAGGAGATCATACATTCACCAGATAAGATGGATGCCGGCTCTGCAGTCTTAATGTTGGAGCAGAATTGTCGCTTCGTGCCCCTGAAGATGAAACTCGGGCGGCTTAAGCGCGACTACAATGATATGGGTACACTAATGGCGGCTCTTGTCAAGTACGCCGATTCTGATGGTACCAAGGATCCCCCTTAAGATGATGAAAGGGCAGGGAAGGGAAAGAAGAACGGCAATGGCAAGGGTCCTCAGCATAACCCGGTGAACCAAGGAGGAGGCAAGCGCAAGGCCGATGGCAGCCTAGAGTTTGTAGCCAACGCCAGCTCACAAGGTAATAACCAGCGACGCAAGGGGAGGGCCCCTCCCCGAGCCAGCGGGTCAGGCCCGACGCTAGAGCAGCTGTTGAATGAACCTTGTCCAAGGCATGGCTCTAGAGAGAAGCCAGCTACCCATCTATGGAAAGATTGTGCAATCATTAAGGCCTTTAAGAATTACAATGGCCCGGGCGGCGGCTCAAATTCTAATCCACAGAATGGTCAAGGGGGCTTTAATCAACAGTCTAGCCAAGGTCATCAACAGCAGCAGGGGGGTTATCAGACCAATCCAAAGCAGCTTAGTGGTGGACAGTATCATGTGTTTACCACCAGTCTGTGTAAGAGAGATCAGAAGCTTCATAAGAGGGTTGTGAATGCCGTTGAGCCGGCGGTTCCACGCTACTTGCGGTGGTCTGAGCAGCCTATAGTGTGGAATAGGGAGGATCACCCTCCCCGGGTGGATAACCCGGGCCACTTGGCCTTAGTGGTGGCTTTTCAGGTGGGAGGATATAAGTTCACTAAGGTGCTCATGGATGGAGGCAGCAGCATCAACATCCTCTATTATGAGACGTTCCGTCGTATGGGGTTGATTGATAAGAACCTCAGCAAGTCCAACACTATTTTCCACGGTGTGGAACCTGGTAAGTCGGCTTATCCAGTCGGCAAGATCGAGTTGGAAGTGGCCTTTGGAGATGAGAACAACTACAGGGTGGAGAAGTTGACCTTTGAGGTGGTTAAGATAAGAAGTCCATACCATGCCATATTTGGGCGGCCGGCTTATGCCAAGTTCATGGCACGGCCGTGTCACGTGTACTTACAGCTCAAGATGCCGGGTCACAATGGGACCATTACGGTTCACGGCAGCCGGAAAGTGGCTCTGGAATGTGAGGAAGGCGATGCAGCTTATGCAGAATCTGTTTGTGCAACAGAGGAGTTGAAGTTTTACAAAGACAATGTTGACCCAACAGATATGACCTCTCTGAAAAAGCCGACTACGGAAAATGAGCCGGCGATGAAATTTAAGTCGGCTGATGAAACTAAGCTTGTTGATTTTGTTCCAGGAGATTCATCTCAGCAGTTTAGCATCAGTGCCAATCTGGATCCAAAATAGGAAAGCGCGCTCATCGAGTTCATCCGTGAGAATAGGGACATCTTCGCATGGAAACCTTCTGACATGCCAGGTGTACCTAGAGAACTCGCTGAGCACACTCTCAATGTTGATCCGAAATTTAAGCCGGTCAGGCAGTTCCTTCGGCGGTTTAATGAAGAGAGGCGGAAAGCTATTGGTGAAGAGGTGGCCCGGCTCTTGGCGGCCGGGTTTATTGTTGAAGTCTTTCACCCAGAGTGGTTAGCTAACCCGGTGCTCGTACTCAAGAAGAACGGCACTTGGCGGATGTGTGTGGACTACACGGACTTAAACAAGGCGTGTCCGGCTGATCCTTTTGCCCTTCCCCGTATTGATCAAATTATTGATGCTACGGCAGGTTGTGCGCGCTTAAGTTTCTTGGATGCTTATTCCGGATATCATCAGATTAAAATGGCAGTTAAGGACCAGGAGAAGACGGCATTCATCACTCCCTTTGGAGCCTTCTGCTATGTGTCTATGCCCTTTGGACTCAAGTGTGCACAGGCGACTTATCAGCGTTGTGTGCAGAACTGTCTTCATAACCAGATTGGGCGCAATGTTCATGCTTATGTGGACGATATTGTGGTTAAGTCCATAAAGGAGGAAACCCTGATAGATGATTTAAGGGAAACCTTTGATAATCTCCGGGTCTACAAGATGATGCTTAACCCGGCCAAGTGTGTTTTTGGTGTTCCTGCAGGCAAACTCTTGGGTTTTTTGGTTTCTGACAGAGGCACTGAAGCTAACCCGGAGAAGATCAAGGCCATCACCTCCCTGGCTAAGCCGGCGTGTATAAATGACGTTCAGCGCTTGGCGGGTCGCATCGCTGCTTTAAGCCGGTTTATAAGCCGTTTGGGTGAGAAGGCCATGCCATTATATCAGTTGATGAAGAAAACTGATAACTTTGTCTGGAATGATGCAGCTAATACCGCTTTTGAGGATTTGAAGAAACAGCTGGCAGAGCCCCCAGGCCTTGCTGCTCCGGTCGATAAGGAGCCCTTATTACTGTACGTGGTGGCGAACACACGAGCCGTCAGTGTGGCTGTGGTGGTGGAGCGCAAGGAAGAGGGTAAGGAGCATCCGGTTCACTGGCCGGTTTATTATGTCAGCGAAGTGCTTATCGAGTCCAAACAGCGGTATCCACATTGGCAGAAGCTTGTTTATGGTGTGTTCATGGCAAGCCGGAAGCTTAAGCATTATTTCCAGGGTCATCCCATCACTGTGGTCAGTTCTGCCCCTCTTGGTGATATCATTCAAAACAGAGAGGCCACAGGGAGAGTGGCTAAGTGGGCTATAGAGCTCGGACCCCATGGTCTAAAATACGTGCCACGCACTGCTGTTAAATCTCAGGCCTTGGTGGATTTCATCAATGATTGGACAGAGTCACAAGTGCCCGAGCAAAAGCCGGACAACACATATTGGACTATTCACTTCGATGGGTCCAGGCAGTTGGAGGGCTCGGGGGCTGGAGTCGTATTGGCTTCCCCTAAAGGTGATAAGTTCCATTATGTGCTACAATTGATGTTTCCTTGTACCAACAACGCAGCTGAGTACGAGGCCTTGCTCCATGGTCTTCGGATGGCTAAGGAGATGAGCTTGAGCCGGGTAAGGTGTTTCGGCGACTCAGACTTGGTGGCTCAACAAGTATCAGGCAAGTGGGACTCTAAGGACCCTCTCATGGCGGCTTATCGCCGCGAAGTTGATGCCATTGCTGGGCATTTCCAGGGTTACCAAGTAGAGCACATCGATCGCAGGAAGAACGAGGCCGCTGATGCTTTAAGCCGGCTGGGCTCTCAGCGAAAACCGGTGCCGCCTAATACTTTCCTGGACGTCCTGTATAACCCTTCTGTTAAGTTGCCTACAGAGTAAGACTTGGCTGTCCCTGACCCGGAGGCACGGCTGGTGGCGGCTCTCCACATCATACCGGACTGGACAATACCTTATTTGGCTTACATGACCCGGGGAGAGTTGCCTGAGGATGAAACTGTGGCCAGACAAATAACCCGGCGGGCTAAGTCAATGATTGTTATCAATGGCGAGTTGCATCACCGCAGTGTTACAGGAGCGTTTCAGCGTTGTGTCTCTCCTGAGGAAGGTCAAGAGATCTTGCGCGAGATTCATGAAGGGGATTGTGGCCATCATGCCGGCTCAAAGTCTCTTGTGGCCAAGGCTTTTCGTCATGGGTTTTATCGGCTGACGGCTCATGCTGATGCGGAGGACTTGGTCAGTAAATGTGATGATTGCCAAAGGTTCTTGCGACGGGCTCATGTGCCGGCTCAGGAGCTGAGGATGATCCCAATTACTTGGCCCTTTGCGGTCTGGGGGCTTGATATGGTTGGGCCTTTTAAAAGGTCCAAGGATAAGAAGACCCACCTCTTGGTGGCAGTTGACAAATTCACAAAGTGGGTGGAAGCTGAGCCAGTTAGCAAGTGCGATGCAGCCACGGCGGTTCAATTTATGAAAAAGGTGTTTTTTCGCTTTGGTTTTCCGCACAGCATTATAACTGACAATGGCACCAACCTATCCAAGGGCGCCATGGAGGAGTTTTGTCAACGAGAGCATATTAGACTTGATGTTTCATCAGTGGCTCATCCTCAATCCAATGGTCAGGCTGAGAGGGCTAATCAGGAGATTCTGAAGGGCATCAAGCCCCGGCTTTTGGTCCCTTTGCAACGGACGCCGGGTTGTTGGGTGGAGGAGTTGCCCTCCGTGTTATGGAGCATCAACACTACTCCTAACAGGTCTACAGGTTTCACGCCTTTCTTCATCGTTTATGGGGCAGAAGCAGTCCTCCCCAGTGACATCCGTCATGACTCGCCTCGAGTGGCGGCTTATGTTGAGGCGGATAATGAACAGGCGCGCCAAGATGCTCTTGACTTGTTGGACGAACAGCGTGATGTGGCAGCAGCTCGCTCAGCGATTTACCAACAAGACCTGCGCCGTTATCATAGTCGCCGGGTTAAATCCCGGGTCTTCCAGGAAGGCGATCTCGTGCTCCGGCTCATCCAAGATCAAACAGATGCGCACAAGCTATCCCCACCTTGGGAAGGGCCCTTTGTGGTCAGCAAGAATTTGCACAACGGGTCATATTACCTCATTGACATTCGGGAGCACAAAGATTCACGTAAGTCGGAGGAAGAGACCCGTCGGCCGTGGAACATAGCTCAGCTTCGGCCTTACTACACTTGAGCCACCGGCTCTCATAATGTACATATTTCTCTCAGCCATGTATATATTATGATAAGCAATAAAGCAGGACCTCTGTCCTTTTTCTCCTCCAAATGTGCACGTGTTGTTTTCATTGCAAGATTACATGATAACTTGAAGGAGGATCCGGCTTATGATCGTATTCGAATCTAGCCGTAGGCAATAAGGTCACTTGGGGGCTTCCTGTTCAAACATAGGTCGTATTCGAACCAAAGAGAACATAGCTGTCGATACCCATTTGATTGGCAAAGTGCCGAGCTCATTGGGGAGTTTTCTTTGATCATATTTGAATCATAGTTTAACCCCTTTGGGAACCGACGTGGATCGTATTCGAATCAGCGTCGTTAAACAATTCTTAAAGTCATTTGGGGGCTTCCTGTTCAAACATGGGTCGTATTCGAACCAAAGAGAACATAGCTGTCGGTACCCTCTTGATTGGCATCGCCACACCCACTGGGGGCTATATGATCGTATTCGAATCCTAGCATAACCCCTTTGGGCCGGGTCTCTCGTCGTATTCGAACCGGAAGCCCCTAAGTTCTTCTGCTTTATAGCAAGTTTCTTTTGATTATTTCAAAGTGTCTACAGCCGGGTCTCACTTTGCCGGCTTAACATTGATTTCCAGTGTTAAGACAGGTAAACCGGAATTAAGGTACCAACCTTATTACCCGGGTTATCTAAACCGGAAGTATACTTCCAGGCCGCTAAGTGTGTTATTACGGCTGTATTAAGGACATAATCGAGGACCAGTCTTTTTTGATTCATATTCCGGGTTATATGTCTAAAGCATATGATTCTCAGTGCGGTAAGCCGCCTAGAGACTTGTGATTTGTCCTTTTATGCAGGATAGTTAAAGGAAACTATTTTGAGTTTAAGGAAAATGAATGATCAATCATGACCCGGAGAAATATAAAGGAGAAGCCTTCAATGGACTTCGGCATTCAACGCGTGCACGATGGCACGGCAGAGTTAAAGTGTTGGTCCTACTCTATTACAAGACTCATTGAGTCCGAAAGGGTGGAGCATTGTTTTATAAGCCGCCCGCAGAGTTAAGACGCTTGCTGGGTTGAAGTCTCCGGCTCGTCCATCTCTTCTCCTACGGTTGTTCCCAAGACCTGGAAGGTTGATGACTTCCAGTCGATGCCGCTGAGAGCTTCGAATTGAGCTTCCTCATCAATTAACCCGGCCGGGTCAATCTCCGGGGCGAAGGTGTGCTGACGAGCCGGCGGGATTAAGCTGAGGGCTTCATAGCGCAGAGTAGGGATCCTCTGATTTTCTGCATCGTAACCCGGCTGATACTTAGTCAGATCTGTATCATTGCCAATCAGAGTGCCCACCGGGCGTACGGCCTTCACGCAAGCTGCGAAGTCCTTCTGATCGAAGGCGGTGCCGTCTTCCTTCAAACTTGGATAGCCGAGGGCGATGTCCGCCGGGTCTAACTCTGGAAGGAACGCCTTGGCCCGGCTCAGCGCAGCGATCGCTCCGGCTCTTGCAGAGGCCCGTCGCAGCTCTTGGATACATTGAGGCAGTACGGCGAGCCGGCGAAGGACTTCCGCCAGGTGAGTCGGCACCTTGTTGGATAGGGCCACCACAGCCAAGGCACGCTGTGACCCGGTGTAGAGTTGCTCCACCAGGGTGTACACGGCCTTCAGCTTGGTTCCACACTCTGGTTGAGGTTGGCACTTCTGGGACCTGTTTAACAGAATAAGATAAGCCACCGACAAGGATGAGTTATGAGATATAAAAATTCTAAACTTGATGAAAGCCGGTGAAATGACTTACCGAAGATTGCGGCGACCATCTGGGACACTTGGCGCTTTAAACCGGAGAGTTCGACGGTCTTCTCGGAGAGAGCCTTCTCCGCATGTTCAGCCCGGTTCACCAGCGTGACCTTTTCTTCGGCCCAAGCCTTCCGTTCAGCGTCAAACTCCGTCTTCAGCTTTTCTTGTGCATCAATGCTGGACACAAATTTGGGATTTGCCTTCCGGGTCTCTGTCTCTTGTGTCTTCAGATGGGTCTTGAGATCAGCGATGTCAGCTTCAAGCTTCTTGCCAGCAGCCTGCAGAATTGCCGGGTCATAAGATGAACAGTTACTATACAATCTTAAAAGTCCCAAGCACTTTCCAAGCAAAGGCACTTGGCACTTGGGGGCTAATGCATATTGAACGTTTCTATCTACAAATTGCCGGTTCAATTGAGTAAGCCGGAACTTAAGTCTACAACATATTCAGTCATAAGTGGTCGACTTGGGGGCTAGCATGGTAAAGGTAACTATGCAGTAAGTAAGAAGACAGAAGAATAATACCTCAGACTTCTGCTGAATCTGGTTCACCATGGCAATCTCAGCATCCCGGCTCTTGTGCACTTGGCTGACGTAGCCAGAGACGAGCTCTCCAATGCTCAGGTTGGTGTAGTCGGTGAGGTCCAGATTAACCCGGCGGGGCTGAAGCAACTCCCCCTTGGCAGAGCACTTGGCCAGAGCAGTAGGTCTCCCCGGCTCAACATACTCCGTCCGGGTGATTACCACATCCGGGTCATCCGCTGGTTGAGCCAAGCTGGAGGCCTCCGGGTTAGCAGAAGCTTCTGCTATGGGCTTGTTGGTTGGAGCAGCAGCCTCAGGAGCAGTGGCAGCTGGCGGTTCTTGAGCGGCTACCTCCGGCTCAGGCAAGTCCGGTTCATCAGCCGGCTTGTGCTTCTTCGCCCTTTTGCTGAGTTTTGCTTGGGCACTAAAAAGACAGAAAGGTTAAGCACAAAAGTATAAGTAAAGACAAAGTACAACATAACATGATTATTATTACCCGGACACAGTCTTGAAAGCCGGCAGGTTCGACTACATAGAGTCGCCCGAAGAGGGGGAAGTCTCTTGATAATTTGAGTCAGAAGAATTGAGCGGCTGACGTATAACACCCGCCAAAGGATGAAAAGGGTACAAGTTGGAGATAACCTCAGTTCGGCGCTTCCTCGATGCGTCAGGTAACCCGGAGGAGAGGTCGGCGTCCTTGTTGGTCCGGGTGTGACGCCGGTTTTCATGAACCTGTCGCTTCAAAATAAATTGAGGGTCTTGATAAGCTAAAGGATGTGAAAAGCTTACTTTCCGGGTTACCCTTCGGACTTTCAGCCTTGGCAAGGGCTCCGAGTCGGAGGAAAGTGACATTACCTCTTCAACCACCGGGTTACTTGCGCCGGTGTCATCCTATTGATGAATAGTATGGATAAGATGGACAGAAATAAATAGCAGATATAGCAAGAGCTTACAGGTTCAGGGGTTACCTCTGACTCGGAGCTGTCGCTTAATTGCATCAGCTCTGAAGCAGTTGGCCTACTTCCCTTCTTACGGGGAGCGGCTTTCTTGGCGGCTTTCTTCGCCTTTCTGGCCTTCTTGGCCGCCTCATGGTCATATTTGACCCGCCAGAACTTGTCATCAGCCTGAAAAATACAATGATGATTTCTTAAAACGATTCAGATGAAAGTTATATACAGAAGAAGATAAGATGTTCAGATCAGCGGCTTACCGCTGGGGCTGGGTTGGTCTTGCAGAAGGGGGCTAACCCGGTCCTCCCGCAGTCTGCCAGGCTCTCGTTCAAGAGAGCCTTGGTCATATCCTCTGCAACATCTTCAGGAAGATCGTTGCGGCTGTGTCTCTGGGGGTCATCCTTTCGGCCCGTGTACTCGCACATTAAGCCGGGGCGGCGGCTCAATGGGATCACCCGCCAGGAGATCCAGACCCGGACCAGATCGATTCCGTTGAGACCATTGCCCAGGAGAGCCTTGATCTTGTTGATGGTGGGGAGCAGAGGTTGGCGTTCTGCCTGAGTTAACTTGTCAGACAGCGGGTGAGTCGGTCCAGACGCGAGGGGCGAAAGCCGGGCAACGGACTCTCATCAGCCGGTGACGTGTCTTGGCAGTAGAACCACGTCAGATTCCAGTCTTTGGGGTGGCTTGGCGGCTCTGCGTAAGGGAAAAGGCAGTCCCTCCGCCGCTGAATGGAGATGCCACCAAGCTCCAAACTTGGCCCATTGGCGCACTCATTCTGACGGTTCAGGTAGAAGAGCTCTCTGAAGAGCAGAAGGCTGGGCTCCTCTCCAAGGTAGACCTTGCAGAACACTTGGAAGTTGCAGATATTGGACATTGAGTTGGGTCCTATGTCTTGAGGGCGCAGGTCGAAGAAATTCAGCACGTCTCTGAAAAACTTTGAGCCGGGCGGTGCGAAGCCCCGGCTCATGTGATCTGCAAAAATGACCACCTCCCCGTCCTTTGGCTGTGGTCTCTCTTCTGACGGGTCAGGGGCACGGTAGGACATGACGTCCTTCTTCGGCAGGTAGCCAGACTTGACAAAATCTGCTAACGTCTCGTTGGTGACATTGGACCTCATCCAATTGCAAGTGATGGAGGCTTTAGGAGCTTTGGGAGGCATGGTGAAAGTCGGCAGCCTATGATAAAAGGAAACGTCCGGTTTAAGTATAAGCCGGAGGAAAGTTATAGTTCAATGTTAAAGTGGCGGCTTATGAAGGGGACTAATGACATATACCTAAGTGCACTGGGCTATTTAAGCCGCCTGAAGTATTGAGAGTAATTCGATTATCTACGGCCCAATCACAGATGAGCTAGAAAATTCTACGGCGCATGGTCTCCTTTAAGTCGGAAGGTTCTACGGTGCGTGTTTTCTTTAAACCGGAAATGTAAACCGCCATGACTCAATGAGGGCAGTTTTTTACTAAGTATGGTGAAAACAGGTTTCACACATTGCGGTAAATATTTTGGATCAAAATGGTCGGGCAAAAGAAAAAGTTTCTAGACCTAGAAACAGACGCGAGGGAAGTTCTTGAGCTCGAATGAGGCCTTTATGCAGTAAAAAGAGACCTACTTGCGTTTGAAATGAGTACTAAACAGCCGCCGCAATAGTTCTATACTATACTAAGATCAAAAAGAGGCAGTAAAAATCAAATCTACTGAGGGCCGCGATGAACTACGAAGAACAGAGGAAGAACTACGGAGCCCTAGTGTGGATCTGCCCTATGGAGTAGCGAGGACTCACCGGTGCTGAAGAGGAGCGGAGGTTGCCGCCGTTTGTCTGGACCGAGTCAGGGTGATGCAGCGGCCAAGGTTGACGAAGACCGGGGGCGCGGCGGCGGCGGCGGAGTTCGAGCTCGAGCAGAGGAACATGGGCGCGAGGAGGAAGAAGAGTGGTTGAAGGCCCGTCGGGCCGGGCTATTTATAAGGGCGAGTTCATAAGTGGGTGCGAGAAACGAGGAGACCACGGCGTGGTTATCTCCCCATGAAACGCCTCGATTTTCGGGATGGCAGTAAAGATAAGATCCGTTGCGGATCTGGTGGAGTAAAAAACGGGCTTAATGGAAGATGACGTCACGGTGGATTACCCAGGGTCCAGAGGATGACGTCACGCCGGGTTATGGCCTTCACACAAAGGTAAGCCGGAGATTTTTTCTGTCGAAAGGATTGAAGATTGACATGAGCCGGCTCAAATCAATCTGGGGCCTAATGTTGAGGATATAGACCTTAGAGTCACCCGCCAGAAGGGGCCGGGTTACTCATAATGGTCATCGCCAGAAGCCCGGCGCCAAGCTTGAAGACGGTGGGCCAAAGATGGGCTTAAGACCCGGATATGGCTTAAGGCCCGTAGTTACAATCATTATTATGGTAGAACTTGTAGTGTAAGGCAAGAATAGTTGAGAATCCGAGCCGGACACTCTTATGAGCCGGCCGGGACTCTGAGAGCTGCTGGGCGTCAGCCTTCCCATATAAAGGGACGACCCGGCAGCGGTTTAGGGACAAGAAAGATCTCATCGAGAGCCAGGCATAGCAGTTAAGCTCCCTGGTCATCGAAACCCTAATCAATACCACCTCAAACTGGACGTAGGCCTTTACTTTCACCGTAAGGGGCCGAACCAGTATAAACCCTCGCGTTCCTTGTCCCACTTAACCCCTTCAAGCTTCCTAGTTGCGATGGCTCCACGACTCAGTCCTAACTCGAGGACATCTGCCGTGACAATTCCACGACATAAGCCTTTTCCCCCGGGTTTTCGCGAGCCCGAGGGTCATCTTTATTTTAACCCCCGGGCCAGTGTTCCTCTGAGTGCTGGTCCAAACTAGAGTATCGTGTGGGACCGTCCCTTGGCAACTTGGGTTATGTTGGTACCTGTACGCTTCGCTTATCCGTTGTGCCCGGAGAACGAGATATGTGCAGCTCCTATCGGGATTTGTCGGCACATTCGGGCGGCTTTGCTGGTCTTGTTTTATCATTGTCGAAATGTCTTGTAAACCGGGATTCCGAGACTGATCGGGTCTTTCCGGGAGAAGGTTTATCCTTCGTTGACCGTGAGAGCTTATAATGGGCTAAGTTGGGACACCCCTGCAGGGTATTATCTTTCGAAAGCCGTGCCCGCGGTTATGAGGCAGATGGGAATTTGTTAATGTCCGGTTGTAGAGAACTTGTCACTTGACTTAATTAAAATACATCAACCGTGTGTGTAACCGTGATGGTCTCTTCTCGGCGGAGTCCGGGAAGTGAACACGGTTTGAATTATGAATGACGTAAGTAGGAGTTCAGGATCACTTCTTGGTCATTACTAGATGGCGACCGTTCCGTTGCTTCTCTTCTCGCTCTCTTTGCGTATGTTAGCCACCATATATGCTTAGTGCCTGCTGCAGCTCCACCTCATTACACCATCCTTTCCTATAAGCTTAAATAGTCTTGATCTCGCGGGTGTGAGATTGCTGAGTCCTCGTGACTCACAGATTCTACCAAAACAGTTGCAGGTGCCGACGATGCCAGTGCAGATGATGGGATCGACCTCAAGTGGGAGTTCGACGAGGAACGTGGTCGTTACTATGTGTCTTTTCCTGATGATCAGTAGTGGAGCCCAGTTGGGACGATCGGGGATCTAGCATTTGGGGTTATCTTATTTTCATTTGGATTTTGACCGTAGTCGGTCTATGTGTGTATTTTGGATGATGTATGAATTATATTTATGTATTGTGTGAAGTGGCGATTGTAAGCCAACTCTCGTTATCCCATTCTTGTTCATTACATGGGATTGTGTGAAGATGACCCTTCTTGCGACAAAACCACAATGCGGTTATGCCTCTAAGTCGTGCCTCGACACGTGGGAGATATAGCCGCATCGTGGGCGTTACAAGTTGGTAATCAGAGCCATCCCCGACTTAGGAGCCCCCTGCTTGATCGAATCGCTGGCGTTGTTGAGTCTAGAACAAAAATGTTTTGAGTCTTAGGATTATATATATCGGAGAGTAGGATTCTTTTTACTCCTCAGTCCCTTCGTCGCTCTGGTGAGGTCTCCTGACGTAGAAGTTTTGACTCTTCTCTCCTCAAATTTCACTAAAAAAATTTTAGGATCACGCGGGTATCTTGGAATCGTTCCGATGGTTTTGTGACGAGAACATTGTTCTTGGTGCCTCCTGACATTTAGGGGTTGTGGCAGTGTCCCGGGGAGTTGAGCTCCGAGGTGTTGTCGTCACAATTTTATCGTTGCAGTTCTGGAATACCTGAGTTTCGCCGACATCGAAATCTCTTTTATGCAGTTGTTGGTGAGATCACCTCGACGCCACCCAGTACTGGGGCGGGAGTTCGGGAGTATTGCCATAACTCGTATAACGGATGCTTTTTCGAAGGTTGAGGTACACGATTTCCGAAGGTTTCTTGGTTATGTGTTGACGGATGGATACAGCTGGATCTAGGGATTGCTAGTTTGGGTGATATATTTTGTGTCCCCTGTATCCCCAACACCAGATTGCATAACCAGAAAGTTTCGGGAGTTTATAAGTGGGAATTCAAGTAGCTCTTAGGATATCTTTCCGACAGACGCATGATATGAGATTGGGGTTCGACGTCTAGTGGTCCGCCTTTCCACGGTTGGTTTTACAGTGGTCTCGTAGTGTCTTAAAGAGTCCTTGGCTATGCCGACTCGGGGACGCTTCGTATGTCATGTGCACAGCCTTGTACATGATGGTGCTGTACGATTGAGCCCGTGTGGGCCCCACCACGAAAACTTCGGACGAAATCTCTATCATATGTTTGTTCCGGCTTATTCTGCAAGCCAATACTTTGTTTTGTTTGAATTGTGGTATTCGAGTTGCTTCGAAGTCAAATGTTGATTCCATATCTTTTTCTAAGTGGCTTCTCAACTTATGGAAGTGTGATGATTTACTATGGAATTCATTCGTTCATCCTCGTTCGAATGTTTATTGTGAAGACTATATGTTGCAATTTCTATCCGTTGATTCTACTTATCTATTTGTCTATCAAGATGCTAACGGATGTCACCCTCTTCAGGATGGCTCCGCCAACGCGTCAGAATCCGGATCGCAATGAAGGGAGTCAAGCGAACCCTCCGCCACCACCTCCGCCTCCGGAGGCATGGCAAGCTATCATGGCAGCCACCAACGCCAATGCTCAGATGATTCTGCAACTCTTGCAAGAACGCACCCAAGGGCAAGGCAATCAAGGAAATCAAGGTCAAGGCAACAATCAGCCTCACTTCGCTACCCTCAACCAGTTTCTCGCAAATCAGCCCAAGTCTTTCAGCTACTGTGCCGAGGCCACGGATGCCGATGATTGGCTCGTGGACATCAACAAGCATTTTGAATGTAGCAATGTCAGGCCTGAGGACTATGTCAAGTTCGCTTCTTTTCAGCTCAAGGACCAAGCTGCTGATTGGTATCAACAATACAAAGATTCCAGAGGAGGTCGTGTGATCACTTGGACTGACTTCTGTCGGGACTTCAAAGCGCACCACATTCCACAAAGTGTTGTTGAGAGCAAGCGTGAGGAGTTCCGCAATCTCAAGCAAGGCAACATGTCTGTGTATCAATTCAACATCCAGTTTCAGAAACTTGCTCGCTTCGCTAAACAAGACGTTCCTGATGAAAAGAGCATGATCTATCACTTCAGAGGTGGCCTTAGAGAGGATCTGCAGTTAGCTCTCGTTCTTGTTGAGCCTACTCAGTTTGATCAATTCTATAACATGGCACTGAAGCAAGAGGCTGCTCAGCTCAAGTGTGAGGCTTCTAAGAAGAGAGTCACAGACGCAGTTTAGTCTTCTTCTTCCTCACTTGTGGCTGCTAAGCAACAGAAGTTCTGGTTGCCTCCTCCTCCTCCGTTTCGTCAGCCTTACCAGCAAAAGAACAAAGGTGGCCATGGATCTTCCCACTCTTCCAACTCTGGCTATCAGAACAAGTCTCAGAATCAAGCTCCAAAGTCCAATGCTCCTTATCACCGTCCACTCTAAGAGGTGACTTGCAACAAGTGTCAGCAGAAAGGTCACTATGCTAACAAGTGCTTCAACCAAAGGCGTCTTCCGCCTCCTCCTCCTCCTCCTGTCAGATCTTCCAGCAATGCAGTGGTCAAGCATAATCCAAAGTCTGCAAAGGTGAACATGATGAATGCAGCTCAAGCAGAGGAATCTACTGATGCGATAATGGGTAATCTTCCAGTTAATGATATTCCTGCAAAATTTTTATTTGATACTGGTGCATCGCATTCTTTCATGTCATACCCTTTTGCATCGAAGCACAATTTTGACACAGAGGAATTATCTAGAGCAATGCAAGTTATTTCCCCGGCTAAGCATTTGAGCTCCAGCATGAAGGTTCCGGATGTTTCCATCAAGATGGGAAACTATAAATTTCTGTCTTCTATTGTTCTTGGTGATTCGTATATTGATCTTATTCTCGGGAAGGACTGGCTTTCTAAGCACAAGGCTCAACTTGATTGTGCTGCCAGGGAAATTCAATTGACACACTCTTCTGAGGATGTTATCATTTATGCCGCTCGTGATGAAACCATTCGGTTATTTTCTCTCAATGAGAAGGGCGAATTGAATGCCATCTCTCAAATTCCAGTCGTTTGTGAGTACCAAGATGTCTTTCCAGAAGAGCTTCCGGGTATGCCTCCTCACCGGCCAGTTGAGTTCGTTATCGATCTTGAGCCGGCACTGAACCCGTTTGCAAGCGTCCATACAAGCTTGGACCCAAGGAGCTGAAGGAATTGAAGAAACAGCTCGATGAACAAGAGCGTCTGGGTTTGATCAGACCGAGTTCATCTCCATGGGGTTGTGGTGTTCTTTTTGTCCAGAAGAAGGATGGCACGGACCGACTTTGTGTCGACTACCGTCCATTGAACAAGAAGACAATCAAGAACAAGTATCCACTTCCCAACATCAATGAGCTATTCGAGCAACTCAAAGGTGCTAAAGTATTCTCCAAGCTTGACCTTCGTATGGGTTATCATCAGATTCGCATTCGTGAAGAAGATATTCCCAAGACAGCATTCAGAACAAGCTTTGGTTCTTATGAATATACTGTCATGTCTTTCGGCCTTGTCAATGCTCCTCCAACATTCTCTCGGATGATGAATTTCATCTTCAACCCCTATACCAATGAATTCGTCCTGGTGTATCTCGATGATATCTTGGTCTTCTCCAAGAATAAGAAGGATCATGCCAAACATTTGCGATTGGTGCTCGACAAGCTCAGAGAGTATCAATTCTATGCGAAGTTCTCAAATGTGAGTTTTGGCTCGATGAAGTTCTTTACCTTGGTCACATCATCTCTGCCAAGGGCATCGCTGTTAACCCGAGAAGGTGTCCGCAATTGTGAATTGGGAACCTCCTCAGAATGTCAAGCAGCTCCGCAGTTTTCTTGGTCTTGCAAGCTATTGCCGAAGATTCGTTGAGAATTTCTCTAAGATTGCAAAGCCTCTTTCCAACCTCCTCCAGAAGCATGTGAAGTATGTCTGGTCTCCTGAGTGTGACGTTGCTTTCAACACTCTCAAAGAGAAACTAGTCACAGCTCCTGTCTTGACTCCTCCTGATGAATCCAAGCCATTTGAAGTTTTCTGTGATGCTTCTCTCCAAGGTCTCGGTGCTGTGTTAATGCAAGAGAAGAAAGTTGTGGCCTATACCTCTCGTCAGTTGAAGCCCAATGAGAAGAACTACCCCACTCACGATCTTGAGTTGGCGGCAGTTGTCCATGCATTAATAACATGGAGACATCTCTTGTTGGGAAGACAAGTGGACATATTCACCGATCACAAGAGTCTCAAGTACATCTTCACTCAGCCCAACCTCAACCTCAGGCAGACTCGATGGGTCGAAATGATTCAAGAGTACAATCCGAGTATTGAATATACTCCAGGCAAGGCCAATGTCATTGCAGATGCTTTAAGCAGGAAGGCTTATTGCAACAGCTTAATTCTCAAGCCATTCCAACCGGATCTTTGTGAAGCTTTCCGCAAGCTGAATCTCCAAGTTGTTCCTCAAGGCTTTCTTGCCAACCTCATAGTCTCTCCTACTTTGGAAGATCAAATTCGTGAGGCACAACTCCTGGATACCATGGTGAAGAAGGTGAAACGTGGTATCGACAAGGGTCTTTCCAAATACAAGTGCTATCGCATTGATGACAGAGACACTTTATTCTTCGAGGACCGGATTGTGGTTCCTAAAGGTGATCTAAGGAAAGTCATTATGAACGAGGCGCACAATTCTCTTCTTTCCATTCATCCTGGAAGTACGAAGATGTACCATGACCTCAAGCAGTCGTATTGGTGGACTCGAATGAAGCGAGAAATTGCTCAATTCGTGAATGAATGTGATGTCTGTCGAAGAGTGAAAGCAGAACACCAACGACCAGCTGGTCTCCTCCAACCTCTTGCTATCCCAGAATGGAAGTTTGATCATATCGAAATGGACTTCGTGACTGGATTTCCCAAGTCCAAGCGCGGAAATGATGCTATCTTCGTTGTCATCGACAAGCTTTCTAAAGTGGCTCATTTCCTTCCAATCAAAGAATCCATCACAGCAGCTCAGTTGGCAGAGCTATACACCTCCAGGATTGTCTCCTTGCACGGCATTCCACAATTGATTTCTTCAGATCGTGGAAGCATCTTCACCTCTAAGTTCTGGGACTCCTTCCAGAAGGCCATGGGCACCAACATTCGCTTCAGCACAGCTTTCCATCCTCAAACTAGTGGCCAAGTCGAGCGAGTCAATCAAATTCTTGAAGATATGCTCAGGGCTTGTGTCATTTCCTTTGGCATGAAATGGGAAGATTGTCTTCCATATGCCGAATTCTCCTACAACAACAGCTTCCAAGCGAGTTCGGGCAAGGCCCCATTCGAGATTCTCTATGGCAGAAAGTGTCGTACTCCTCTCAATTGGTCAGAGACTGGTGAACGCCAACTTCTTGGCAATGACTTAATCACAGAGGCTGAAGAAATGTGTAAAGTCATCCGTGATAATCTCAAAGCCGCGCAATCGCGCCAGAAGAGTTACTATGATAGTAAGCACCGTGATGTGGCTTTCGAGATCGGAGACCATGTCTACCTCCGCGTCTCTCCAATGAAAGGCACTCGTCGCTTCGGTATCAAAGGGAAGCTTGCCCCTAGATACGTGGGTCCTTTCAAGATCATTGGCAAAAGAGGCGACCTCGCCTATCAACTTGAGCTTCCTTCCAACTTCGCGAACGTGCACGATGTGTTCCACGTGTCACAGCTCCGCAAGTGCTTCAAGACGCCTGAGCGCACTATCAACTTCGAAGAGATTGACCTCCAAGAAGATCTGTCTTATCATGAGCACCCCGTTGCTATTCTTGAAGAAACTGAGCGCAAGACTCGCAACAAGTCAATCAAATTCCTGAAAGTGAAGTGGTCGCACCATTCCGACCGAGAAGCCACCTGGGAACGCGAGGACCATCTCCGTTCCGAATATCCGGAGTTCTTTCAGTCCTAGATCTCGGGACGAGATCCTCTCGTAGTGGTGGAGTGTTGTAACACCCCGGATGTAACTTTCCATATTTGTAACTCCAACTCTTGCCATTTTCGGCTATGTGTTATGATATTCCCTTCGTGGTCGGGTTTTGTTTTCGTTTTGCATTTTGTTCATGTCATGCATCTCATATCATGTCATCATGTGCATTGCATTTGCATACGTGTTCGTCTCATGCATCCGAGCATTTTCCCCGTTGTCCGTTTTGCAATCCGGCACTCCCATCTCCTCCGGCGCACCCCTCTTGTTTTTCTTTCGTGAGTGGGTGTTAAACGTTCTCGTAATGGACCGAGGTTTGTCAAGTGGCCTTGGTATACCACCGGTAGACCACCGGTCAAGTTTCGTTCCATTTGGAGGTCGTTTGGTACTCCAACGGTTAACCGGGTAACCGCAGATGCCTTCTGTGTGTTGCAGCAAAACCCCCTCTCTAAACAGCCCAAAACCCCTCTAAGTCATTTCCATGCTCTAGGTCGTTCGATCACGATCGTGTGGGCGAAAACCGCACCTCATTTGGAGCCTACTAGCTCCCTCTACCTATATATTTGCATCCCTCCCGAATTTACGTTCGCAGTCCAAACCCTAGCAGTTTTCCCTCTCCGCCGCCGGACGAAACCACCCCGCCGACGGACGTGTCCACTTCTCCGCCGCCCGTGTCCAACCGGAGCCCGCACCTGTCGTCGCCGCCCTCCCCACCGCGCGGCCCGCGAGGGCCCAGCGCCGGCCCCGAGCCCGGTCGCGCCCCGCCGCCCTCGCCGCCTCCGCCGCGCCGCCGCCGTCGCCGTCTTCGCCGGCCGCCGCCTCGCGCAGCGCGCCGCCGCCGTTCGTCGCCGCCTCCTCGGCGTCCATGCCCGAGTCCGGTGCCTCCTCGCCGCCCTCTCCCTCCGGCCGACGCCCTCTCCCTCCTCCCTCACCGGCCGAAGCTCCGGCGAGCTCGAACTCCACTAGAGCCCGATCCAGATCTGAACAGTATCCCGAAGTCTGACTTTTTCCGTACCCCGATTTTTCTCCAAGTCTTAAAGTTTTTATGATATATGCCCATGTTCAGTGCATCATAACTCTCCACATATAGCTCCGTTTCGTGCGTGTGATATATGGAATTGTTCGCCTCATGATGCTCTTCATTTTGTTACATTGCACCATGTTCATTTGAGGCCATCTTGACGCCCAAATCTCTGGTGCAAGAGTGCTAGTTGCTGTTGTCTGCTGTTACTGAGCAGAACTTGGTGATTTGTTATTTTTGTGGCATTTATTCTGTGCATATTATGGGCATGAGCTCTACATGTGTTTTGTTGCATGCCATGCCATCTTTCCAGTAGTGTATGCTATGTATTTTTGTGATCTCTGTGGTGACTAGCACAAGCATGCAAACTAGGCTCCGTAATGTTTCTGATTTCAGGGACAGTGATTTCTCTAAGTCTGTCTGTTGTTATTTTTTGCCATGTAAACTTGATGCTACAGAAAGATCAATGCATATTTTGGAGATGTTCACTAAGGATGTTTTGTAGATATTATTGTAATTGATCCATTCCTGCCCTTGTTTGCAATTATGGGGTGCCATAGCATGACTCAATCTTGCCCTACTTTTGCTATAAAATATTTCTGGCAGACTGTTTACGTGTTATTCAATTTTGCCAAGCTTGTTGTAGTTGATCCATACATGCTATGTACTTGCTCTTGCCATGGATAGCTTCATAAACATGCCATATTGCTGTAGGTATGCTTGTTTTGTCATGCATTGCTTTGTGGTGAGTGCATCAAGCTCACCAAGATGCCTTCATATTATGTTTCTGCCATGCTCTGTTTTCTGCTAAGTCTGGAACCTGTTAACGAAACTTGCTATGTTTACATGGTTGTCGTCATATCTTCTGGTCCTTTTTGGCTTATGGTCAGTAAGGGACTTTTGTCATATGCATTTAGTAGAATACTTCCATGCCTTGTTTTGCCATGTTAAGTTCCTGTAGCATGTTTATTCGTGCTCTGAACATTGCTACCTGATGCTGTTTCAGTCATGTCCAGTAATTTCACCAAGTCTGTGAACCTGTTATCTTTTGCACTTTTGCCATGCTTGTTTGAGCCTGTTATGTTGTGATCTAGCCGTAGCTCAGTGTTCATCTTTTGTCAAGCATCTCCTGTAGATTACTGCCATATGCTTTGTTGCTATGTTGGAGTGCTGTAGCATTGTTACTTGTTGCATTCTAAGTGCTATCATGCTGTTAATCGCAGATTCGTGTCATTCTTGTTTTGCTTGCCATTTGCAAACCGTGCATCCGTTTCCGGTGATCTTTATATCGATTTCGACCGAAATCATCTCATCTTTCCAGTGGCATGCTTGGTTTGCCAAGTTACTGCCTTGTTCATCATTTTCCTTCCGGAGCACGCATATGCATCGCATATCATATCTCGCATATCATTCATGTTTTGCATCATGTTGCTTGTGCATTTCCCGTGATTGATTGTGGTTCCGTTGCTTGTGTTCTTGTCTTGGGTAGAGCCGGGAGACGAGTTCGTGAACGAGGAACCTGTTGAGTACGCTTACGAGGATCAAGCTTTCGACAACTCTGAGAACCTTGCAGGCAAGATGACCATACCCTCGAAATCACTTCTATCTTTGCTTTGCTAGTTGTTCGTTCTATTGCCATGCTGCGCTACCTACCACTTGCTATATCATGCCTCCCATATTGCCATGTCAGCCTCTAACCATCCTTTCCTAGCAAACCGTTGTTTGGCTAAGTTACCGCTTTTGCTCAGCCCTTCTTATAGCGTTGCTAGTTGCAGGTGAAGTTGAAGTTGGTTCCATGTTGGAACATGGATATGTTGGATATCACAATATCTCTTATTTAATTAATGCATCTATATATTTGGTAAAGGGTGGAAGGCTCGGCCTTATGCCTGGTGTTTTGTTCCACTCTTGCCGCCCTAGTTTCTGTCATACCGGTATTATGTTCCTTGAGTTTGCGTTCCTTACGCGGTTGGGTGATTTATGGGACCCCCTTGACAGTTCGCCTTGAATAAAACTCCTCCAGCAAGGCCCAACCTTGGTTTTACCATTTGCCACCTAAGCCTTTTCCCCCGGGTTTTCGCGAGCCCGAGGGTCATCTTTATTTTAACCCCCCGGGCCAGTGCTCCTTCGAGTGCTGGTCCGAACTAGAGCACCTGCGGGGCCGCCCTTGGGAAACTTGAGGTCTGGTTTACTCGTAGGCTTGCTTATCCGGTGTGCCCTGAGAACGAGATATGTGCAGCTCCTATCGGGATTTGTCGGCACATTCGGGCGGCTTTGCTGGTCTTGTTTTACCATTGTCGAAATGTCTTGTAAACCGGGATTCCGAGACTGATCGGGTCTTTCCGGGAGAAGGTTTATCCTTCGTTGACCGTGAGAGCTTATAATGGGCTAAGTTGGGACACCCCTGCAGGGTATTATCTTTCGAAAGCCGTGCCCGCGGTTATGAGGCAGATGGGAATTTGTTAATGTCCGGTTGTAGAGAACTTGTCACATGACTTAATTAAAATACGTCAACCGTGTGTGTAACCGTGATGGTTGAAGGAAATATGCCCTAGAGGCAATAATAAAGTTATTATTTATTTCCTTATATCATGATAAATGTTTATTATTCATGCTAGAATTGTATTAACCGGAAACATAATACATGTGTGAAGACATAGACAAACAGAGTGTCACTAGTATGCCTCTACTTGACTAGCTCGTTAATCAAAGATGGTTAAGTTTCCTAGCCATAGACATGAGTTGTCATTTGATTAACGGGATCACCTCATTAGGAAAATGACGTGATTGACTTGACCCATTCCGTTAGCTTAGCACCCGATCGTTTAGCATGTTGCTATTGCTTTCTTCATGACTTATACATGTTCCTATGACTATGAGATTATGCAACTCCCGTTTACCGGAGGAACACTTTGTGTGCTACCAAACGTCACAACGTAAATGGGTGATTATAAAGGTGCTCTACAGGTGTCTCCAAAGGTACTTGTTGGGTTGGCGTATTTCGAGATTAGGATTTGTCACTCCGATTGTCGGAGAGGTATCTCTGGGCCCACTCAGTAATGCACATCACTATAAGCCTTGCAAGCATTGTGACTAATGAGTTAGTTGCAGGATGATGTGTTACGGAACGAGTAAAGAGACTTGCCGGTAACGAGATTGAACTAGGTATCGAGATACCGACGATCAAATCTCGGCCAAGTAACATACCGGTGACAAAGGGAACAACGTATGTTGTTATGCGGTCTGACCGATAAAGATCTTCGTA
Source organism: Triticum aestivum (assembly GCF_018294505.1). Classification (NCBI taxonomy): domain Eukaryota; kingdom Viridiplantae; phylum Streptophyta; class Magnoliopsida; order Poales; family Poaceae; genus Triticum; species Triticum aestivum. The sequence goes on from NC_057799.1 coordinate 16,530,581, forward strand.
GAATATGTGGGAGCCAATATGGGCATCCAGGTCCCGCTATTGGTTATTGACCGGAGATGTGTCTTGGTCCTGTCTACATAGTTCTCAAACCCGTAGGGTCCGCACGCATAAAGTTACGATGACAGTTTTATTATGAGTTTATGTATGTTGATGTACCGAAGGAGTTCGGAGTCCCGGATGAGATCGGGGACATGACGAGGAGTCTCGAAATGGTCGAGACGTAAAGATCGATATATTGGACGACTATATTCCGACTTCGGAAAGTGTTGAGGATATAGACCTTAGAGTCACCCGCCAGAAGGGGCCGAGTTACTCATAATGGTCATCGCTAGAAGCCCGGCACCAAGCTTGAAGACGGTGGGCCAAAGATGGGCTTAAGGCCCGTAGTTACAATCATTATTATGGTAGAACTTGTGGTGTAAGGCAATAATAGTTGAGAGTCCGAGCCGGACACTCTTATGAGCCGGCCGGGACTCCGAGAGCTGCTGGGCGTCAGCCTCCCTATATAAAGGGACGACCCGGCAGCGGTTTAGAAAAAAGAGAAAGATCTCGTCGAGAGCCAGGCATAGCAGTTTAGCTCCCTGGTCATCGAAACCCTAATCAATACCACCTCAAACTGGACGTAGGCTTTTACCTTCACCGTAAGGGGCCGAACCAGTATAAACCCTCGTGTTCCTTATCCCACTTAACCTCTTCAAGCTTCCTAGTTGCGATGGCTCCACGATTAAGTCCTAGCTCGAGGACATCTGCCGTGACAATTCCACGACAGTTGGCGCCCACCGTGGGGCCAGCGCACGGTGGATTTGAGTTCTTGAAGGGCAGCTTCGAAGGGCTCAAGGGATACGCTGTGGGCCGGATGACCAAGAGTCGTCGCGGCAAGCTCTACATCGACGATGCAAACTGGAGCCCCGACGCCGGCTCAATTGAGTACGGGTACCGGGTCCCCTTCGGCGGAATTCATGTTTTCATTGGCAAGATTGGTGAGCCGGGCCCTGAGCCGGATCTCTGCGCCGATCTCATCGAGACGGCTCAGCGTGCACGACCCGCCCGGGCCCGGCCTGCCTTAAGGCATGCTTTTGTGGGATGTATCCATGGAGGGCCCTCTGATCGATCTGGATCTGGTGATGAGACGGCCGCCGGCTCTGACGGCGAGTCGTCCACCGATGAGTCAAACTCGTTGTATCAACTTCAAGATGGCAGGCTCATGGGTTGTTCCGATGGTGACAGTATTCCGGACCCGTTTGAGCCGCCAAGCCAGGTTGGAGTCTTTATGGCCGGTGCGCAGCCTGTTCAGAACCCTGCTGCTGGAGCGGGAAACCCGGTGCCCTCGCCGGCTCAGGTGCTAATGGATCTCACGGACAAGATGACGGCCCTGTTAACCGCCACGGTTGACCCGGCGGATCAAGCTCAGCATGATGCGGAGGTGGCACAGTTAAAATTGGATCTAGTGAAAGCTAAGGAGGATCTGGCAGCAGAAGGGATCAGGATGGCTGCGGAGAGGGCGGCTCTCGATGCCCAAACCCAGTTGATTCAAGCGCAGTCCTTCCGGCTCACGATGGATCAAAACGCGTCCAATGAGGTCCTGAGAAGGAGGCATCAAAAGGCCCAATCTCGACTCCCTCCGGTTTACGATCCACGAAACCTCTTCAACACGCCAGGTGCAGGGTCTAGTAACCCGCCAGGGGTCATAGTGCCCGGGTCTGGGACCCCTATTCAGCCACAAGTGATGGGGCCTCCCCAGGTGCCCCCTGCCCCGCCTCAGTACGTGCCAATACCACCGGGTCATTATAATAACCCGCTGGAGAACATGGTCGCCGCGGCAGCACGGCTGGCGGCTCTCCCAGTTGACGGCGACTCTCCGACGGCTATTGAAACCCGCCGGGTCAGGGAACTCCTTCAGACAGCACTGGCGCAGCAAGAGGCGTACTCCTACAGCCGGGACAGGATCCACTCGACCCCTCGTCCAGGCCGGAGCCCGAGTTACAGCAGACACATGGTCTCAGCGACCGGCTCAAGTAACGTCCGACGCCATGACCCGCCCCCTGGCCATGGCCCGGCTCATAACGGAGCCTTTCACGCAGCAGACCAAGACAGAGCGCGGCAAGAGGCGGAGCAGGTGCCTCAGTTGACGGCTTACCAGACTCCCCCCGGCTTATCCGACGACTTCCGTCGACGTGGGTATCCCTACCAGGACTGGGGGTGTCCCTTGTTTAGTGCCAGCTATCCGCAATGAACGTCTACCCAAGGACTTCAAAGGCCCTAGGAAGGTGCCTAATTACACGGCTGACTTACAACCCGCAGCCTGGATCGAGAGTTACGAGATGGCCATGGAGCTGCTGGAGGTCAGTGAGGCGGCAATGGCCAAGTACTTCACCATGATGTTAGATGGGACTGCCCGCACTTGGTTGAAAGGGCTACCACCGAATTCCATTGGGTCTTGGGCTGAGCTGAAAGCCCGGTTCATCCAAAACTTCAAGGATACCTGTAGGCAGTCTATGTCAATTGTGGATTTGACTAACTGTAAGCAGCAGGAGGGTGAGTCCACGACACATTGGGTTCGCCGGGTCAAGGAGATCATACATTCTCAGATAAGATGGATGCCGGCTCTGCAGTCTTAATGTTGGAGCAGAATTGTCGTTTTGTGCCCCTGAAGATGAAACTCGGGCGGCTTAAGCGCGACTGCAATGATATGGGTACACTGATGGCGGCTCTTGTCAAGTACGCCGATTCTGATGGTACCAAGGACCCCGCTTCAGATGATGAAAGGACAGGGAAGGGAAAGAAGAACGGCAATGGCAAGGGTCCTCAGCATAACCCGGGAACCAAGGAGGAGGCAAGCGCAAGGCCGATGGCAGCCTAGAGTTTGTAGCCAACGCCAGCTCACAAGGTAATAACCAGCGACGCAAGGGGAGGCCCCCTCCCCGAGGCGGCGGGTCAGGCCCGACGCTGGAGCAACTGTTGAATGAGCCTTGTCCAAGGCATGGCTCTAGAGAGAAGCCAGCAACTCATCTATGGAAGGATTGTGCAATCATGAAGGCCTTTAAGAATTACAATGGCCCGGGCGGCGGCTCAGGCGCCGGCGGCTTTCATGGCCCGGGCGGCGGCTCAAATTCTAATCCTCAGAACGGTCAAGGGGGCTTTAATCAGCAGTCTGGCCAGGGTCATCAACAGCAGCAGGGGGGTTATCAGACCAATCCAAAGCAGCTTAGCGGTGGACAGTATCATGTGTTTACCACCAGTCTGTGTAAGCGAGATCAGAAGCTTCATAAGAGGGCTGTGAATGCTGTTGAGCCGGCGGTTCCACGCTACTTGCGGTGGTCTGAGCAGCCTATAGTGTGGAGTAGGGAGGATCACCCTCCCCGGGTGGATAATCCGGGTCACTTGGCCTTGGTGGTGGCTCCTCAGGTGGGAGGATATAAGTTCACTAAGGTGCTCATGGATGGAGGCAGCAGCATCAACATCCTCTATTATGAGACGTTTCGTCGTATGGGGTTGATTGATAAGAACCTCAGCCAGTCAAACACTATTTTCCACGGTGTGGTACCTGGTAAGTCGGCTTATCCAGTCGGCAAGATCGAGTTGGAAGTGGCCTTTGGAGATGAGAACAACTACAGGGTGGAAAAATTGACCTTTGAGGTGGTCAAGATAAGAAGTCCGTACCATGCCATATTTGGGCGGCCGGCTTACGCCAAGTTCATGGCACGGCCGTGTTACGTGTATTTACAGCTCAAGATGCCGGGTCATAATGGGACCATTACGGTTCACGGCAGCCGGAAGGTGGCCTTGGAGTGTGAGGAAGGCGATGCAGCTTATGCAGAATCTGTTTGTGCAACAGAGGAGTTGAAGTTTTACAAAGACAATGTTGACCCAACAGATATGACCTCTCTGAAAAAGCCGACTACGGAGCATGAGCCGGCAATGAAATTTAAGTCGGCTGATGAGACTAAACTTGTTGATTTCGTTCCAGGAGATTCATCTCAGCAGTTTAGCATCAGTGCCAATCTGGATCCAAAATAGGAAAGCGCGCTCATCGAGTTCATCCGTGAGAATAGGGACATCTTCGCATGGAAACCTTCTGACATGCCAGGTGTACCTAGAGAACTCGCTGAGCACACTCTCAATGTTGATCCGAAATTTAAGCCGGTCAGGCAGTTCCTTCGGCGGTTTAATGAAGAGAGGCGGAAAGCTATTGGTGAAGAGGTGGCCCGGCTCTTGGCGGCCGGGTTTATTGTTGAAGTCTTTCACCCAGAATGGTTAGCTAACCCGGTGCTCGTACTCAAGAAGAACGGCACTTGGCGGATGTGTGTGGACTACACGGACTTAAACAAGGCGTGTCCGGCTGATCCTTTTGCCCTTCCCCGTATTGATCAAATTATTGATGCTACGGCAGGTTGTGCGCGCTTAAGTTTCTTGGATGCTTATTCCGGATATCATCAGATTAAAATGGCAGTTAAGGACCAGGAGAAGACGGCGTTCATCACTCCCTTTGGAGCCTTCTGCTATGTGTCCATGCCCTTTGGACTCAAGTGTGCACAGGCGACTTATCAGCGTTGCGTGCAGAACTGTCTTCATAACCAGATTGGGCGCAATGTTCATGCTTATGTGGACGATATTGTGGTTAAATCCATAAAGGAGGAAACCCTGATAGATGATTTGAGGGAAACCTTTGATAATCTCCGGGTCTACAAGATGATGCTTAACCCGGCCAAGTGTGTTTTTGGTGTTCCTGCAGGCAAACTCTTGGGTTTCTTGGTTTCTGACAGAGGCATTGAAGCTAACCCGGAGAAGATCAAGGCCATCACCTCCCTGGCTAAGCCGGCGTGTATAAATGACGTTCAGCGCTTGGCGGGTCGCATCGCTGCTTTAAGCCGGTTTATAAGCCGTTTGGGTGAGAAGGCCATGCCATTATATCAGTTGATGAAGAAAACTGATAACTTTGTCTGGAATGATGCAGCTAATACTGCTTTTGAGGATTTGAAGAAGCAGCTGGCAGAGCCCCCAGTCCTTGCTGCTCCGGTTGATAAGGAGCCCTTATTACTGTATGTGGCGGCGAACACACGAGCCGTCAGTGTGGCTGTGGTGGTGGAGCGCAAGGAAGAGGGTAAGGAGCATCCGGTTCAGCGGCCGGTTTATTATGTCAGCGAAGTGCTCATCGAGTCCAAACAGCGGTATCCACATTGGCAGAAGCTTGTTTATGGTGTGTTCATGGCAAGCCGGAAGCTTAAGCATTATTTCCAGGGTCATCCCATCACTGTGGTCAGTTCTGCCCCTCTTGGTGATATCATTCAAAACAGAGAGGCCACAGGGAGAGTGGCTAAGTGGGCTATAGAGCTCGGACCTCATGGTCTCAAATACGTGCCACGCACTGCTGTTAAATCTCAGGCCTTGGTGGATTTCATCAATGATTGGACAGAGTCACAAGTGCCCGAGCAAAAGCCGGATAACACATATTGGACTATTCACTTCGATGGGTCCAGGCAGTTGGAGGGCTCGGGGGCTGGAGTTGTATTGGCTTCCCCTAAAGGTGACAAGTTCCATTATGTGCTACAGTTGATGTTTCCTTGCACTAACAATGCGGCTGAGTACGAGGCCTTGCTCCACGGTCTTCGGATGGCTAAGGAGATGAGCTTGAGCCGGGTAAGGTGTTTCGGTGACTCAGACTTGGTGGCTCAACAAGTATCAGGCAAGTGGGACTCTAAGGACCCTCTCATGGCGGCTTATCGCCGCGAAGTTGATGCCATTGCTGGGCACTTTCAGGGCTACCAAGTAGAGCACATTGATCGCAGGAAGAACGAGGCGGCTGATGCTTTAAGCCGGCTGGGCTCTCAGCGAAAGCCGGTGCCGCCTAATACTTTCCTGGATGTCCTGTATAACCCTTCTGTTAAGTTGCCTACAGAGGAAGACTTGGCTGTCCCTGACCCGGAGGCACGACTGGTGGCGGCTCTCCACATCATACCGGACTGGACAATGCCCTATCTGGCTTACATGACCCGGGGAGAGTTGCCTGAGGATGAAACTTTGGCCAGACAAATAACCCGGCGGGCTAAGTCAATGATTGTTATCAATGGTGAGTTGCATCACCGCAGTGTTACGGGAGCGTTCAGCGTTGTGTCTCCCCTGAGGAAGGTCAAGAGATCTTGCGTGAGATTCATGAAGGGGATTGTGGCCATCACGCCGGCTCAAAGTCTCTTGTGGCCAAGGCTTTTCGTCATGGTTTTTATTGGCTGACGGCTCATGCTGATGCGGAGGACTTGGTCAGTAAATGTGATGGTTGCCAAAGGTTCTCGCGACGGGCTCATGTGCCGGCTCAGGAGCTGAGGATGATCCCAATTACTTGGCCCTTTGCGGTCTGGGGGCTTGATATGGTTGGGCCTTTTAAAAGGTCCAAGGATAAGAAGACCCACCTCTTGGTGGCAGTTGACAAATTTACCAAGTGGGTTGAAGCGGAGCCAGTTAGCAAGTGTGATGCAGCCACGGCGGTTCAGTTTATGAAAAAGGTGATCTTTCGCTTTGGCTTTCCGCACAGCATTATAACTGACAATGGCACCAATCTATCCAAAGGCGCCATGGAAGAGTTTTGTCAACGAGAGCATATCCGACTTGATGTTTCCTCAGTGGCTCATCCTCAATCCAATGGTCAAGCTGAGAGAGCTAATCAGGAGATTCTGAAGGGCATCAAGCCCCGGCTTTTGGTCCCTTTGCAACGGACGCCGGGTTGTTGGGTGGAGGAGTTGCCCTCCGTGTTATGGAGCATCAACACTACTCCTAACAGGTCTACAGGTTTCACGCCTTTCTTCATGGTTTATGGGGCAGAAGCAGTCCTCCCCAGTGACATCCGTCATGACTCACCTCGAGTGGCGGCTTATGTTGAGGCGGATAATGAACAGGCGCGCCAAGATGCTCTTGACTTGTTGGACGAACAGCGTGATGTGGCAGCAGCTCGCTCAGCGATTTACCAACAAGACCTGCGCCGTTATCATAGTCGCCGGGTTAAATCCCGGGTCTTCCAGGAAGGCGATCTCGTGCTCCGGCTCATCCAAGATCAAACAGATGCGCACAAGCTATCCCCGCCTTGGGAAGGGCCCTTTGTGGTCAGCAAGAATTTGCACAACGGGTCATATTACCTCATTGACATTCGGGAGCACAAAGATTCACGTAAGTCGGAGGAAGAGACCCGTCGGCCGTGGAACATAGCTCAGCTTCGGCCTTACTACACTTGAGCCACCGGCTCTCATAATGTACATATTTCTCTAAGCCATGTATATATTATGATAAGCAATAAAGCAGGACCTCTGTCCTTTTTTCTCCTCCAAATGTGCACGTGTTGTTTTCATTGCAAGATTACATGATAACTTGAAGGAGGATCCGGCTTATGATCGTATTCGAATCTAGCCGTAGGCAATAAGGTCACTTGGGGGCTTCCTGTTCAAACATAGGTCGTATTCGAACCAAAGAGAACATAGCTGTCGATACCCATTTGATTGGCAAAGTGCCGAGCTCATTGGGGAGTTTTCTTTGATCATATTTGAATCATAGTTTAACCCCTTTGGGAACCGACGTGGATCGTATTCGAATCAGCGTCGTTAAACAATTCTTAAAGTCACTTGGGGGCTTCCTGTTCAAACATGGGTCGTATTCGAACCAAAGAGAACATAGCTGTCGGTACCCTCTTGATTGGCATCGCCACACCCACTGGGGGCTATATGATCGTATTCGAATCCTAGCATAACCCCTTTGGGCCGGGTCTCTGGTCGTATTCGAACCGGAAGCCCCTAAGTTCTTCTGCTTTATAGCAAGTTTCTTCTGATTATTCAAGTGTGTACGGCCGGGTCTCACTTTGCCGGCTTAACTTGATTTACAGTGTTAGTTGAACACAATGGGTGTCATTAAGACAGGTAAACCGGAATTGAGGTACCAACCTTATTACCCGGGTTATCTAAACCGGAAGTATGCTTGCAGGCCGCTAAGTGTGTTATTACGGCTGTATTAAGGATATAATTGAGGACCAGTCTTTTTTGATTCATATTCCGGGTTATATATCTAAAACCTATGATTCTCAGGGCGGTAAGCCGCCTCGAGGACTTGTGATTTGTCCTTCTATGCAGGATAGTTAAAGGCAACTATTTTGAGCTTAAGGAAAACAAATGATTGATTATGACCCGGAGAAATATAAAGGAGACAACTTCAATAGACTTCAGCATTCAAGGCGTGCACGATGGCACGGCAAAGATAAAGTGTTGGTCCTACTCTATTACAAGACTCATTGAGTCCAAAAGGGTGAGGCATTGTTTGATAAGCCGCCGGCAGAGTTACGACGCTTGCTGGGTTGAAGTCTCCGGCTCGTCCCTCTCTTCTCCTCCGGCTGTTCCCAAAGCCTGGAAAGTCGACGACTTCCAGTCGATGCCGCTCAGAGCTTCGAATTGAGCTTCCTCGTCAATTAACCCGGCCGGGTCAATCTCCGGGGCGAAGGTGTGCTGACGAGCCGGCGGAATTAAGCTGAGGGCTTCATAGCGCGGGGTCGGGATCCTCTGATTTTCCGCATTGTAACCCGGCTGGTACTTGGTCAGATCTGTGTCGTTTCCAATGAGAGTGGCCACCGGGCGCACGACCTTCACGCAGGCGGCAAAGTCCCTTTGGTCGAAGGCTGTGCCGTCTTCCTTCAAACTTGGATAGCCGAGGGCGATGTCCGCCGGGTCTAACTCTGGAAGGAACGCCTTGGCCCGGCTCAGCGCGGCGATCGCTCCGGCTCTTGCAGAGGCCCGTCGCAGCTCTTGGATACGTTGAGGCAGAACGGCGAGCCGGCGAAGAACTTCCGCCAGGTGAGTCGGCACCTCGTTGGATAGGGCCACCACAGCCAAGGCACGCTGTGACCCGGTGTAGAGTTGCTCCACCAGGGTGTACACGGCCTTCAGCTTGGTTACCACACTCTGGTTGAGGTTGGCACTTCTGGGACCTGTTTAACAGAATAAGATAAGCCGCCGACAAGGATGAGTTATGAGATATAAAGATTCTAAACTTGATGAAAGCCGGTGAGATGACTTACCGAAGATTGCGGCAACCATCTGGGACACTTGGCGCTTTAAGCCGGAGAGTTCGGCGGTCTTCTCTGAGAGAGCCTTCTCCGCCTGTTCAGCCCGGTTCACCAGCGCGGCCTTTCTTCGGCCCAGCCTTCCGTTCAGCGTCAAACTCCGTCTTCAGCTTTTCTTGCGCGGCGATGCTGGACACAAATTTGGCATTTGCCTTCCGGGTCTCCATTTCTTGCATCTTCAGCCGGTTCTTGAGATCAGAGATGTCAGCCTCAACTTCTTGCCAGCAGCCTGCATAATTTCCGGGTTATAGATGAACAGTTATACAATTTAAAGTCCCAAGCACTTTCCAAGCAAAGACACTTGGCACTTGGGGGCTAATGCATATTGAACGTTTCTATCTACAAATTACCGGTTCAATTGAGTAAGCCGGAACTTAAGTCTACAACATATTCAGTCATAAGTCGTCGACTTGGGGGCTAGCATGGTAAAGGTAACTATGCAGTAAGTAAGAGGACAGAAGAATAATACCTCAGATTTCTGCTGGATCTGGTTCACCATGGCAATCTCTGCGTCCCGGCTCTTGTGCACTTGGCTGACGAAGCCGGAGACGATCTCTCCAATGTTCAAGTTGGCGTAGTCGGTGAGGTCCAGGTTAACCCGGCGGGACTCTAGCAGCTCCCCTTTGGCGGAGCACTTGGCCAGCGCAGTAGGTCTCCCCGGCTCAACAAATTCCGTCCGGGTGATTACCACGTCCGGGTCATCTGCTGGTTGAGCCGAGCTGGAGGCCTCCGGGTTAACAGAAGCTTCTGCTATTGGCTTGTCGGTTGGAGCAGTGGCTTCAGGAGCAGAGGCAGCTGGCGGTTCTTGAGCGGCTACCTCTGGCTCAGGCAAGTCCGGCTCTTCGACCGGCTTGTTCTTCTTCGCCCTCTTGGTGAGTTTGCCTGGGCACTGAAAAGACAAAAAGATTAAGCACAAAAGTGTAAGTAAAGACAAAGTACAACATGAGATGGTCATCATTACCCGGGCACGGTCTTGAAAGCCGGCAGGTTCGACTGCATAGAGTCGCCAGAAGAGGGGGAAGTTTCCTGATAATTTGAGTCAGAAGAGTTGAGCGGTTGACGTATAACACCTGCCAAAGGATGAAAAGGGTACAACTTTGAGATCACCTCGGTCCGGCGTTTCCTCGATGCGTCAGGTAACCCGGAGGAGAGGTCAGTGTCTTTGTTGGTCCGGGTGTGCCGCCGGCTTTCATGAACCTGTCGCTTCAAAATAAATTGAGGGTCTTGATAAGCTAAAGGATGTGAAAAGCTTACTTTCCGGGTTACCCTTCGGACTTTCAGCCTTGGCAAGGGCTCCGAGTCGGAGGAAAGTGACATTACCTCTTCAACCACCGGGTTACTTGCGCCGGTGTCATCCTGTTGATGAATAGTATGGATAAGGTGGACAGAAATAAATAGCAGATATAGCAAGAGCTTACAGGTTCAGGGGTTACCTCTGACTCGGAGCTGTCGCTTAATTGCATCAGCTCTGAAGCAGTTGGCCTACTTCCCTTCTTACGGGGAGCGGCTTTCTTGGCGGCTTTCTTCGCCTTTCTGGCCTTCTTGGCCGCCTCATGGTCATATTTGACCCGCCAGAACTTGTCATCAGCCTGAAAAATACAATGATGATTTCTTAAAACGATTCAGATGAAAGTTATATACAGAAGAAGATAAGATGTTCAGATCAGCGGCTTACCGCTGGGGCTGGGTTGGTCTTGCAGAAGGGGGCTAACCCGGTCCTCCCGCAGTCTGCCAGGCTCTCGTTCAAGAGAGCCTTGGTCATATCCTCTGCAACATCTTCAGGAAGATCGTTGCGGCTGTGTCTCTGGGGGTCATCCTTTCGGCCCGTGTACTCGCACATTAAGCCGGGGCGGCGGCTCAATGGGATCACCCGCCAGGAGATCCAGACCCGGACCAGATCGATTCCGTTGAGACCATTGCCCAGGAGAGCCTTGATCTTGTTGATGGTGGGGAGCAGAGGTTGGCGCTCCGCTTGAGTCAGCTTGTCTGACAGTGGGTGAGTCGGCTCCAGACGCGAGGGGCGAAAGCCGGGCAACGGACTCTCATCAGCCGGCGACGTGTCTTGGCAGTAGAACCACGTCAGATTCCAGTCTTTGGGGTGGCTTGGCGGCTCTGCGTAAGGGAAAAGGCAGTCCCTCCGCCGCTGAATGGAGATGCCACCTAGCTCCAAACTTGGCCCATTGGCGCACTCATTCTGACGGTTCAGGTAGAAGAGCTCTCTGAAGAGCAGCAGGCTGGGCTCTTCTCCAAGGTAGACCTCGCAGAACACTTGGAAGTTGCAGATATTGGACACTGAGTTGGGTCCTATGTCTTGAGGCCGCAGGTCGAAGAAATTCAGCACGTCTCTGAAAAACTTTGAGCCGGGCGGTGCGAAGCCCCGGCTCATGTGATCCGCAAAAATGACCACCTCCCTGTCCTTTGGCTGTGGTCTCTCTTCTGACGGGTCAGGGGCACGGTAGGACATGACGTCCTTCTACGGCAGGTAGTCAGACTTGACAAAATCTGCTAACGTCTCGTTGGTGACATTGGACCTCATCCAATTGCAAGTGATGGAGGCTTTAGGAGCTTTGGGAGGCATGGTGAAAGTCGGCAGCCTATGGTAAAAGGAAACGTCCGGTTTAACTATAAGCCGGAGGAAATTTACAGTGCAATGTTAAAGTGGCGGCTTATGAAGGGGGCTAATGACATATATCTAAGTGCACCGGGCTATTTAAGCCGCCTGAAGTATTGAGAGTAATTCGATTGTCTACGGCCCTATCTCAGATGAGCCGGAAAATTCTATGGCGCATGGTCTCCTTTAAGTCGGAAGGTTCTGCGGCGCGTGTTTTCTTTAAACCGGAAATGTAAACCGCCATGACTCAATGAGGGCAGTTTTTTACTAAGTATGGTGAAAACAGGTTTCACACACTGCGGTAAATATTTTGGATCAAAATGGTCGGGCAAAAGAAAAAATGTCTAGACCTAGAAACAGACGCGATGGAAGTTCTTGAGCTCGAATGAGGCCTTTATGCAGTAAAAAGAGACCTACTTGCGTTTGAAATGAGTACTAAACAGCCGTCGCACTAGTTCTATACTATACTAAGATCAAAAAGAGGCAGTAAAAATCAAATGTACTGAGGGCCACGATGAACTACTAAGAACAGAGGAAGAACTACGGAGCCCTAGTGCGGATCTGCCCTATGGAGTAGCGAGGACTCACCGGTGCTGAAGAGGAGCGGAGGTTGCCGCCGTTTGTCTGGACCGAGTCAGGGTGATGCAGCGGCCAAGGTTGACGAAGACACGGGGCGCGGCGGCGGCGGCGGAGTTCGAGCTCGAGCAGAGGAACAGTGGCGCGAGGAGGAAGAAGAGTGGCTGAAGGCCCGTCGGGCCGGGCTATTTATAAGGGCGAGCTCATAAGTGGGCGCGAGAAACGAGGAGACCACGGCGTGGTTATCTCCCGATGAATCGCCTCGATTTTCGGGATGCCAGTAAAGATAAGATCCGTTGCGGATCTGGTGGAGTAAAAAACGGGCTTAATGGAAGATGACATCACGGCGGATTACCCGGAGTCCAGAGGATGACGTCACGCCGGGTTATGGCCTTCACACAAAGGTAAGCCGGAGATTTTTTCTGTCGAAAGGATTGAAGATTGACATGAGCCGGCTCAAATCAATCTGGGGCCTAATGTTGAGGATATAGACCTTAGAGTCACCCGCCAGAAGGGGCCGGGTTACTCATAATGGTCATCGCCAGAAGCCCGGCGCCAAGCTTGAAGACGGTGGGCCAAAGATGGGCTTAAGGCCCGTAGTTACAATCATTATTATGGTAGAACTTGTAGTGTAAGGCAAGAATAGTTGAGAGTCCGAGCCGGACACTCTTATGAGCCGGCCGGGACTCTGAGAGCTACTGGGCGTCAGCCTCCCTATATAAAGGGACGACCCGGCAGCGGTTTAGAAAAAAGAGAAAGATCTCGTCGAGAGCCAGGCATAGCAGTTTAGCTCCCTGGTCATCGAAACCCTAATCAATACCACCTCAAACTGGACGTAGGCTTTTACCTTCACTGTAAGGGGCCGAACCAGTATAAACCCTCGTGTTCCTTGTACCACTTAACCTCTTCAAGCTTCCTAGTTGCGATGGCTCCACGATTAAGTCCTAGCTCGAGGACATCTGCCGTGACAATTCCACGACAGAAAGGTTCTGAGTGATTCTGGTATTTTTCGGAGTACCGGAGAGTTACGGGAATACGTATTGGGCCTTATTGGGCCATACGGGAAAGAAGGAAAAGGGCCTCAAGGGTGGCCGCACCCCTCCCCTTGGTCTGGTCTGAATTGGACAAGGGAAGGGGGGCGCCCCCTTCCTTCCTTCTCTTTTGCCCTTCCTCTTTTCCTATTCCATATGGGAGGTGGAATCCTACTAGGACTAGGGAAGTCCTAGTAGGACTCCACACTTGGTGCGCCCCCTCCTAGGGCCGGCCTCCTCCTCCCTTGCTCCTTTATATACGAGGGCAGGGGGGCACCCCAGAGACACAACAATTGATCCTTGAGATCTCTTAGCCGTGTGCGGTGCCCCCCTCCACCATATTACACCTCGATAATACCGTTGCGGAGCTTAGGCGAAGCCCTGCGTCGGTGGAACATCATCATCGTCACCACGCCGTCGTGCTGACGAAACTCTCCCTCAACACTCGGCTGGATCGGAGTTCGAGGGACGTCATCGAGCTGAACGTGTGTAGAACCCGGAGGTGCCGTACGTTCGGTACTTGATCGGTCGGATCGTGAAGACGTACGACTACATCAACCGCGTTGTGATAACGCTTCCGCTGTCGGTCTACGAGGGTACGTGGACAACACTCTCCCCTCTCGTTGCTATGCATCACCATGATCTTGCGTGTGCGTAGGAATTATTTTGAAATTACTACGTTCCCCAACAGTGGCATCCGAGCCTGGTTTTTTGCGTTGATGCTATGCATGAGTTGAACACAAGTGAGTTGTGGGCGATATAAGTCATACTGCTTACCAGCATGTCATACTTTGGTTCAGCGGTATTGTGAGATGAAGCGGCCCGGACCGACATTACGCGTACGCTTACGCGAGACTGGTTTCACCGTTGCGAGCACTCGTTGCTTAAAGGTGACCGGCGGGTGTCTGTCTCTCTCACTTTAGTTGAACCGAGTGTGGCTACGCCCGGTCCTTGCGAAGGTTAAAACAGCACCAACTTGACAAACTATCGTTGTGGTTTTGATGCGTAGGTCAGAACGGTTCTTGCAAAGCCCGTAGCAGTCACGTAAAATATGCAACAACAAAGTAGAGGACGTCTAACTTGTTTTTGCAGGGCATGTTGTGATGTGATATGGTCAAGACATGATGTGATATAATGTGTTGTATGAGATGATCATGTATTGTAACCGAGTTATCGGCAACTGGCAGGAGCCATATGGTTGTCGCTTTATTGTATGAGATGCAATCGCCATGTAATAGTTTTACTTTATCACTAAGCGGTAGCGATAGTCGTAAAAGCAATAAGTTGGCGAGACGACAACGATGCTATGATGGAGATCAAGGTGTCGCGCCGGTGACGATGGTGATCATGACGGTCCTTCGGAGATGGAGATCACAAGCACGGTGCTTCGGAGATGGAGATCACAAGCACAAGATGATGATGGCCATATCATATCACTTATATTGATTGCATGTGATGTTAATCCTTTATGCATCTTATCTTGCTTTGTTTGACGGTAGCATTATAAGATGATCCTTCACTAAATTATCAAAGTATAAGTGTTCTCCCTGAGTATGCACCATTGCAAAAGTTCTTCGTGCTGAGACACCACGTGATGATCGGGTGTGATAGGCTCTACGTTCAAATACAACGGGTGCAAAACAGTTGCACACGCGGAATACTCAGGTTAAACTTGACGAGCCTAGCATATAACAGATATGGCCTCGGAACACGGAGACCGAAAGGTCGAGCGTGAATCATATAGTAGATATGATCAACATAGTGATGTTCACCGTTGAAACTACTCCATCTCACGTGATGATCGGACATGGTTTAGTTGATATGGATCACGTGATCACTTAGAGGATTAGAGGGATGTCTATCTAAGTGGGAGTTCTTAAGTAATATGATTAATTGAACTTAAATTTATCATGAACTTAGTCCTGATAGTATTTTGCAAATTATGTTGTAGATCAATAGCTTGCATTGTTGCTTCCCTGTTTTATTTTTGATATGTTCCTAGAGAAAATTATGTTGAAAGATGTTAGTAGCAAAGATGCGGATTGGATCCGTGATCTGAGGATTATCCTCATTGCTGCACAGAAAAATTATGTCCTTGATGCACCGCTAGGTGACAGACCTATTGCAGGAGCAGATGCAGACGTTATGAACGTTTGGCTAGCTCAATATGATGACTACTTGATAGTTTAGTGCACCATGCTTAACGGCTTAGAATCGGGACTTCAAAGACGTTTTGAACGTCATGGACCATATGAGATGTTCCAGGAGTTGAAGTTAATATTTCAAGCAAATACCCGAGTTGAGAGATATGAAGTCTCCAACAAGTTCTATAGCTAAAAGATGGAGGAGAATCGCTCAACTAGTGAGCATGTGCTCAGATTGTCTGGGTACTACAATCGCTTGAATCAAGTGGGAGTTAATCTTCCAGATAAAATAGTGATTGACAGAATTCTCTAGTCACCATCACCAAGTTAGTAGAACTTCGTGATGAACTATAGTATGCAAGGGATGACGAAAGTAATTCCCGAGCTCTTCGTGATGCTGAAATCGACGAAGGTAGAAATCAAGAAAAACATCAAGTGTTGATGGTTGACAGACCACTAGTGTCAAGAAAAGGGCAAAGGGAAGAAGGGGAACTTCAAGAAGAACGGCAAGCAAGTTGCTGCTCAAGTGAAGAAGCCTAAGTCTGGTCCTAAGCCTGAGACTAAGTGCTTCTACTGCAAAGGGACTGGTCACTGGAAGTGGAACTACCCCAACTATTTGGTGGATAAGAAGGATGGCAAAGTGAACAAGGTATATTGATATACATGTTATTGATGTGTACTTTACTAGTGTTTATAGCAACCCCTCGGTAATTGATACTGGTTCAGTTGCTAAAGAGTAGTAACTCGAAAATGGGAGTTGCAGAATAAACAGAGACTAGTAAAAGGCGAGGTGACGATGTGTGTTGGAAGTAGTTCCAAGATTGATATGATCATCATCGCACACTCCCTGTACTTTCGGGACTAGTGTTGAAACTAAATAAGTGTTATGTGGTGTTTGCGTTGAGCATGAATATGATTTGATCATGTTTTTTGCAATATAGTTATTCATTTAAGATAGAGAACAATTGTTGTTCTGTTTACATGAATAAAACCTTCTATGGTCATACACACCAACGAAAATGGTTTGTTGGATCTCGATCGTAGTGATACACATATTCATAATATTGAAGCCAAAAGATGCAAAGTTAATAATGATAGTGCAACTTATTTGTGGCACTGCCGTTTAGGTCATATTGGTGTAAAGCGCATGAAGAAACTCCATACTGATGGGATTTTGGAATCACTTGATTATGAATCACTTGATGCTTGCGAACCGTGCTTCATGGGCAAGATGACTAAAACGCTGTTCTCCGGAACTATGGAGAGAGCAACAGATTTGTTGGAAATCATACATACAGATGTATGTGGTCCGATGAATGTTGAGGCTCGTGGCGGATATCGTTATTTTCTCACCTTCACAGATGATTTAAGCAGATATGGGTATATCTACTTAATGAAACATAAGTCTGAAACATTTGAAAAGTTCAAAGAATTTCAGAGTGAAGTTGAAAATAATCGTAACAAGAAAATAAAGTTTCTACGATCAGATCGTGGAGAAGAGTATTTTAGTTACGAGTTTGGCCTTCAGTTAAAACAATGTGAAATAGTTTCACTACTCACGCCACCTGCAACACCACAGCATAATAGTGTGTCCGAACATCATAACCGTACTTTATTGGATATAGTGCAATCTATGATGTCTCTTACCAATTTACCACTATCATTTTGGGGATATGCATTAGAGACAGCTACATTCACGTTAAATAGGGCACCATCAAAATTCGTTGAGACGACGCCTTATGAACTGTGGTTTGGCAAGAAACCAAAGTTGTCGTTTCTTAAAGTTTGGGGTTGCGATGCTTATGTGAAAAGGTTTCATCCTGATAAGCTCAAACCCAAATCGGAGAAATGTGTCTTCATAGGATACCCAAAGGAGACAGTTGGGTACACCTTCTATCACAGATCCGAAGGCAAGACATTCGCTGCTAAGAATGGATCCTTTCTAGAGAAGGAGTTTTCTTTCGAAAGAAGTGAGTGGGAGGAAAGTAGAACTTGATGAGGTAACTGTACCTGCTCCCTTATTGGAAAGTAGTTCATCACAGAAATCTGTTCCTGTGACTCCTACACCAATTAGTGAGGAAGTTAATGATGATGATCATGAAACTTCCGAACAAGTTGTTACTAAACCTTGTAGGTCAACCAGAGTAAGATCCGCACCAGAGTGGTACGGTAATCCTGTTCTAGAGGTTATATTACTAGACCATGACAAACCTACGAACTATGAAGAAGCGATGGTGAGCCCAGATTCCGCAAAATGGCTTGAGGCCATGAAATCTGAGATGAGATCCATGTATGAGAACAAAGTATGGACTTTGATTGACTTGCCCAATGATCGGCGATCCATTGAGATTAAATGGATCTTCAAGAGGAAGATGGACGCTGATAGTAGTGTCACTATCTACAAAGCTAGAATTGTCGCAAAAAGGTTTTCGACAAGTTCAAGGTGTTGACTACGATGAGAGTTTCTCACTCGTATCTATGCTTAAGTCTGTCCGAATCATGTTAGCAATTGCCGCATTTTATGAAATCTGGCAAATGGATAAACAAAACTGCATTCCTTAATGGATTTATTAAAGAAGAGTTGCATATGATGCAACCAGAAGGTTTTGTCAATCCTAAAGGTGCTAACAAAATATGCAAGCTCCAGCAATCCATTTATGGACTGGTGCAAGCATCTCGGAGTTGGAACATACACTTTGATAAGTTGACCAAAGGATATAGTGTTATACAGACTTGCGGTGAAGCCTGTATTTACAAGAAAGTGAGTGGGAGCACTATAACATTTCTGATAAGTATATGTAAGTGACATATTGTTGATCGGAAATAATGTAGAATTATTCTGCAAAGCATAAAGGAGTTTTTCAAAGAAAGACCTCGATGAAGCTGCTTACATATTGAGCATCAAGATCTATAGAGATAGATCAAGACGCTTGATAAGTTTTTTCAATGAGTACATACCTTAACAAGATTTTGAAGTGGTTCAAAATGGAACAGTCAAAGAAAGAGTTTCTTGCCTGTGTTACAAGGTGTGAAATTGAGTAAGACTCAAAACCCGACCACGGCAGAAGATAGAAAAAGAATGAAAGTTATTCCCTATGCCTCGGCCATAGGTTCTATAAAGTATGCCATGTTGTGTACCAGATCTATTGTATACCCTACACTGATTTTGGCAAGGGAGTACAATAGTGATCTAGGAGTAGATCACTGGACAGCGGTCAAAATTATCCTTACTGGAATAAGGATATGTTTCTCGATTATGGAAGTGACAAAAGGCTCGTCGTAAAAGGTTACGTCGATGCAAGTTTTGACACTAATCTAGATGACTCTAAGTCTCGGTCTAGATACATATTGAAAGTCGGAGCAATTAGCTAGAGTAGCTCCATGCAGAGCATTGTAGACATAGAAATTTGCAAAATACTTACGGATCTGAATGTGACAGACCCGTTGACTAAAATTATCTCACAAGCAAAACATGATCACACCTTAGTACTCTTTGGGTGTTAATCACATAGCGATGTGAACTAGATTACTAACTCTAGTAAAACCCTTTGGGTGATGGTCACATGACGATGTGAACTATGGGTGTTAATCACATGATGATGTGAACTATTCATGTTAATCACATGGCGATGTGAACTAGATTATTGACTCTAGTGCAAGTGGGAGACTGAAGGAAATATGCCCTAGAGGCAATAATAAAGTTATTATTTATTTCCTTATATCATGATAAATGTTTATTATTCATGCTAGAATTGTATTAACCGGAAACATAATACATGTGTGAATACATAGACAAACAGAGTGTCACTAGTATGCCTCTACTTGACTAGCTCGTTAATCAAAGATGGTTATGTTTCCTAGCCATAGACATGAGTTGTCATTTGATTAACGGGATCACCTCATTAGGAAAATGACGTGATTGACTTGACCCATTCCGTTAGCTTAGCACCCGATCGTTTAGTATGTTGCTATTGCTTTCTTCATGACTTATACATGTTCCTATGACTATGAGATTATGCAACTCCCGATTACCGGAGGAACACTTTGTGTGCTACCAAACGTCACAACGTAAATGGGTGATTATAAAGGTGCTCTACAGGTGTCTCCAAAGGTACTTGTTGGGTTGGCGTATTTCGAGATTAGGATTTGTCACTCCGATTGTCGGAGAGGTATCTCTGGGCCCACTCAGTAATGCACATCACTATAAGCCTTGCAAGCATTGTGACTAATGAGTTAGTTGCGGGATGATGTGTTACGGAACGAGTAAAGAGACTTGCCGGTAACGAGATTGAACTAGGTATCGAGATACCGACGATCAAATCTCGGGCAAGTAACATACCGGTGATAAAGGGAACAACGTATGTTGTTATGCTGTCTGACCGATAAAGATCTTCGTAGAATATGTGGGAGCCAATATGGGCATCCAGGTCCCGCTATTGGTTATTGACCGGAGACGTGTCTCGGTCATGTCTACATAGTTCTCGAACCCGTAGGGTCCGCACGCTTAAAGTTACGATGACAGTTTTATTATGAGTTTATGTATGTTGATGTACCGAAGGAGTTCGGAGTCCCGGATGAGATCGGGGACATGACGAGGAGTCTCGAAATGGTCGAGACGTAAAGATTGATATATTGGACGACTATATTCGGACTTCGGAAAGGTTCCGAGTGATTCGGGTGTTTTTCGGAGTAACGGAGAGTTACGGGAATACGTATTGGGCCTTATTGGGCCATACGGGAAAGAAGGAAAAGGGCCTCAAGGGTGGCCGCACCCCTCCCCTTGGTCTGGTCCGAATTGGACTAGGGAAGGGGGGCGCCCCCTTCCTTCCTTCTCTTTTTCCCCTCCTCTTTTCCTATTCCATATGGGAGGTGGAATCCTACTAGGACTAGGGAGTCCTAGTAGGACTCCACACTTGGTGCGCCCCCTCCTAGGGCCGGCCTCCTCCTCCCTTGCTCCTTTATATACGAGGGCAGGGGGGCACCCCAGAGACACAACAATTGATCCTTGAGATCTCTTAGCCGTGTGCGGTGCCCCCTCCACCATATTACACCTCGATAATACCGTTGCGGAGCTTAGGCGAAGCCCTGCGTCGGTGGAACATCATCATCGTCACCACGCCGTCGTGCTGACGAAACTCTCCCTCAACACTCGGCTGGATCGGAGTTCGAGGGACGTCATCGAGCTGAACGTGTGTAGAACTCGGAGGTGCCGTACGTTCGGTACTTGATCGGTCGGATCGTGAAGACGTACGACTACATCAACCGCGTTGTGATAACGCTTCCGCTGTCGGTCTACGAGGGTACGTGGACAACACTCTCCCCTCTCGTTGCTATGCATCACCATGATCTTGCGTGCGCGTAGGAAATTTTTTGAAATTACTACGTTCCCCAACAATGGTCTCTTCTCGGCGGAGTCCGGGAAGTGAACACGGTTTGAGTTATGAACGACGTAAGTAGGAGTTCAGGATCACTTCTTGGTCATTACTAGATGGCGACCGTTCCGTTGCTTCTCTTCTCGCTCTCTTTTGCGTATGTTAGCCACCATATATGCTTAGTGCCTGCTGCAGCTCCATCTCATTACACCATCCTTTCCTATAAGTTTAAATAGTCTTGATCTCGCGGGTGTGAGATTGCTGAGTCCTCGTGACTCACAGATTCTACCAAACAATTGCAGGTGCCGACGATGCCAGTGCAGATGATGGGATCGACCTCAAGTGGGAGTTCGATGAGGAACGTGGTCGTTACTATGTGTCCTTTCCTGATGATCAGTAGTGGAGCCCAGTTGGGACGATCGGGGATCTAGCATTTGGGGTTATCTTATTTTTATTTGGTTTGTGACCGTAGTCGGTCTATGTGTGTATTTTGGATGATGTATGAATTATATTTATGCATTCTGTGAAGTGGCGATTGTAAGCCAACTCTCGTTATCCCATTCTTGTTCATTACATGGGATTGTGTGAAGATGACCCTTTTTGCGACAAAACCACAATGCGGTTATGCCTCTAAGTCGTGCCTCGACACGTGGGAGATATAGCCGCATCTTGGGCGTTACACATCATCAGGCAAGCAGCCAAGCACACATAATTATAGAACTAAAACTACGGTTTTCATAGTTGAGAAACAGGGTGGACGTTGTTGGAGCTGATCCCCAGCTCCTTCTTCCTCTCAGCTTCTCATAAGTTCGCACAGGAACAATGGAACACAGAAGTTTTTTGGCGTCGTGTTGCTTGACACAGCCACGACCTTTTCTCTCTGTATTTCTCCTTCTCAAAGCAAACATACGTACAACTCTTAAATAAAACACACACGCATGCACACGTGTGCCGGGGCAAAGCCGCCCAGATTTTTGTGGCACTAACCCACGCACCAACGCACCACTAACCAACTATCCTATGCGGCTAATCTTCTTCCTGGACCTGGCATGCAATACTAACAGACTCACCCGTCTACTCCTCAGGGCCTTGGATTCAGGTTGCCGTTTCAAACGGCGGCGTGCCGATTCACACGACACCAGACATCTCACCATCTACATCGCTTCACACGATCTGACATCTCTCCTTGCACACTTGCTGTTCCCAGACTCCTACCCACGACTCACCTGATGAACTACATGCAATACAAAATCAAAAAACACATGCAGATACGAAATCAAGATTAAATCTAACAAACGTAATGAGGTGCGGCAGGATGGATGGATTGTGTTGCCTTTTGAATGTAGTCGAGACATCACATCATGTTGAAGAAGCTGTCCTTGCTGCCACTCACCCATGCCACCACTTCGCCTACCGCTTTGCCCATGGTGACAATCCGGCCGCCACCAGCGACCAGCCTCACTATAGCGAACGGATCCTCTGTCGTCCCTAGGATTTCCGATACGCAGCTACATCCACGTGCTAGTCCTGGCCGCCGTGAGGACGAGGGCGAGATCGTCGGGAGAGAGGGTCACAATCTGGATGAGACCAAAGGAAAGATTGTAGAGTGTTTTGTGATTTGGAATGTGTGGGCCTAGGTCCCTTGCTAGGCAAGGAAAGTTAAGATTTTTGGAAGGAAAGATTAGGACGGGGATGGGGAGGATCTTCGATGGTGGGGGTATGGAACGAAATCAAGGACGTGGGGTGGGCCTGGGGATTTCATTCGATCGGTAGGTTAAGAAACGAAACGACAACATACTCGTAGCGACGATCGAGGGGCCTCGCTCCCTACTTCGAGCGAGTCATGGACGATTTTAGGAAGGTGATCGAAAATTATAATGCAATTGTTTAATCCGTAATTTGATATTAAAATATTATGGGTATAAATACCAAATGGGAAACCAATTCGGTCTTTGATGGGAAGGTGATCTCACGTAAGAAGGTAAGCAAATTAGCACCTACCAAAGAAAGAAGCGCGAGAATTATTAGGGCATGTACAATGGTTCTATCTTAGCAATGCCACGTAGAATAAATGATGAGGTGGAGGAGAGAGAATTCATAAGAAAAGGCTTGTCTTCTCTTATTTAAGAGAAGACAAGAGATGATCTCTTAACACAATATGTCTCAGCACGTTTTTAGAAATAGCTAGTTATTGAAGATAAGACTAAAAGATAACCCATTGTAGAGATGTTTTTTTGTCATCTCTTAATTATATACAAGACTTAAGATAAGACTATCTTATCAACCATTGTACATGCCCTTACCTGATATAAACCAGGCGAAGTATTAAAGGGAATTACTTCGGTTTTAGTGGCAGGGTGAAAAAACCTATGTGTAGGAGAGATGATGGGAGGGAGGACGAAAAAAAAACCAAACGAAAGTGGTGGGACTATTCAACCAACTCGTCCATTAGGAGTAGATAGAAAATCAACGGACATAAAAGAATGACGGATGGAGAATTATGAACTTTTCCGTCCTTTAATATTAGGTACAGATGTGTCAGGTCCTCAGTTCGTTAACTACCACCGGCCCCTTGTGTTTACTCGCCCGGCTCCTCGATTTTTGTGTCCAGGCGTTCGTTTCAGGTCGCCTGGATCAGGCTAATTGTGTGCATGTATGTTGGCCAGGCTAATCACCTATATCAATCATCCAGGGTAGGCTAACTGAGAAATCGCGAGGGCAGCAACCAAACAAGTTACAGGCAACCTTCAGGCACCCTCCAGGCCGGGCACACTCTTAGCAAATGAGGAAATTTTCTTCCCGTCCTCATCCCCATCAAGTTTGGGGCGGGGATTGGGTTACCCATTAATTGAGAAGCCAAATTCAGAAAATATATTATGATATTTTCATGATAAGTTAATTATATTGTCATTCGGACATATTTATAAGACATGCAAAAAATAATGATATTAAATAACTTCTATAGATTAAATGACGGAAAAACTAACGCCCACACATGTGGACGTTTGCACATCGCCCACACGCTTCCGTCACCACTCATTTTGCCACGTATGAACAGATGACATCAGCAGAAATTTTTTTGATTTTCGGTTTAAAAATGTTTTATCTCCTAAGTAAAAATGCGAATTAAAAATCCGTTTTCACCATTAAATCCGTCTCGACGATATCTTCAAAACTAAACTCCATGTTGGTATGTTTTGACGAAAAAAAAATTGCCCAAAAGTTGCCATGATGTTTATACTGTAGTTGCCATTGTGCTTAAACTAAAGTTGTCATGTGGCAATTTTAATTTGTAGATCATAGCAATTTTAGTTTTTTGATGATGGCAATTCCAGTACTTTGACCATGAAAATGTTTTTTGTATGAACCATGGCAATTTTAAGTGCATGTACCATGACAATTTTAGTTTATGGTGCATGGCAAGTTTAGTTTCTTAATTCCCCGTTTTATAATATGTCAAAATTTACTTTTAAATGTAGAAGAAAATAGTTAAAACATATCATGGCAACTTGAGTGTAAACATCATGGCAATTCATGTGCAATACCACTAGTAGAAAAAGGGTCTAATGTGAAACTCATTAGTCCCGGTTTGGTATTGAACCGGCACTAATGTGACCATTAATGCCGGTTTCAACGGTCAGGCGGGCGGCGCTCATTAGTACCGGTTCGTGGCGAACCTTTAGTACCGGTTCGTGCCACGAACCGGTACTAAAGAGGTGGTGGCCTTTAGCACGGGTTGGTGGCTCCAACCGGTAGTAAAGGGGGGTCTTTAGTACCGGTTGGAGGTGGTGCGCTGCCACCCGCAGTGCACAATGTTTAGTCCCACCTCGCTAGTTGAGTGGAGCTCGCACCGGTTTATAAGCCCCACCGCGGCTACCGTGTCGAGCTCCTCTCTAAGCAGGCCTTTGTGGGCCTATTGCAAGTCTTCTGCCCTGTGAGGCCTACTGGGCCGTACGGGCCTGCATCATTGCC
This sequence comes from Triticum aestivum, assembly GCF_018294505.1. Lineage (NCBI taxonomy): Eukaryota > Viridiplantae > Streptophyta > Magnoliopsida > Poales > Poaceae > Triticum > Triticum aestivum. Next base: position 16,555,375 of record NC_057799.1, read on the forward strand.
CAATTAGAGATTGGGTTTCTAGTCGTATGCAGGCCGTGCCGGCCCAGTAGGCTGACTGTTTTTGCTTTATTTCAAAAATAAATAAATAAATCCTTACCAACCGAAACTAAAGGTCCCCTAGACCACGGCGCGTCTCGTGCCACGTGGTGGGCCTTTGGTCCCGGTTCGTGTTAAACCGGGACTAAAGGGGACCTTTAGTCCCCACTCTTTAGTACCGGTTCCAGAACCGGTACTAAAGGTCCTTACGAACCGGTACTAAAAGTCGTTTTTCTACTAGTATTGACATGGCAACTTTTAATAAAAAAAAAATTCGTCGAAATATATTGATATGAGATCTAGTTTCGAAGATTTTGTCATGGGGGATTTAATGGTGAAAACGGATCTTCAATCGGATTTTTTATTTAAGAGATAAAACATTTTAAAAACTGAAAATGCAAAAAGATTTCCATATGCATACATGCGGTGATATGGCGTAGTCTGTGTGTTATAGAGCGTGTGGGCGGGTTTGGCTCCCACCACACGTGTGGGCGTTAGCGTTGTCCTTAAATTATATTTAAAATTACAATGCTTGATATAATATTACAATATTTTCATATAAAAGTCTACCAATTTATATGCATATGATCATATAACGGGGAACGGGGATAGGTAGACCTTTTTATCTCGATTCTCGTATTAGATCGCGGGGATAAAATATTCCCGTACTATCTCCTCAGAGATGAATCCCTCCAGGTTTACGGGAAACGGGGTCATTGCCATCCGGAACGAGTGGACTCGGAGGAGATAAGGATGCAGGTGGATGCGTCGTCCCACGCCAGACGCGCGTATGTAGAAGGCGGCCGGCGCGTGGCTCGGCCGGTCGGCGGGCAGGGGACGTTTACCAAAAATCCAGTCTCTTCCTTCAAAGGGTATGTACGTATGTGCGTGTCACCACTTGGAGTTTTCTGCATAAACATGGACTAGAAGTGATGTGTTGCTCTCGCTGCAATCTCCAGCCTTGTAGCTATAAAGTCAGCTGAGCTGCCGTGTAGAAGAAACAGTCAGTGAAACAATCAATCAGCATCTGTGATGGTTCATCCGTTGCATGGCCTCCATGAGCTGCTGCTCCTGCTGCAAGCGAGGTCTCCACATGCTGCTCTAGGACTGGTCTTTGTCCTGCTCGTCTGCCCTCTTCTCGTCCTCCTGGTCGTGCGCCGCCTCGCGACACCGTCGACGGCCGCGGCCACCGCGAGAGCCAGAGAAGAGCTACTGGGCAGGCTGCCCTCTCCTCCCAGTAGGCTCCCCATCATCGGCCACCTGCACCTCGTCGGTTCCCTCCCGCACATCTCCCTCCGCGACCTCGCCGCCAAGCATGGCCGCGACGGCCTCATGCTCCTCCGCCTGGGCGCCGTCCCGACGCTCGTCGTCTCGTCGCCGAGCGCCGCGGAGGCCGTGCTGCGCACGCACGACCACGTCTTCGCGTCCCGGCCCTACTCCGCCGTCACCGAAATCCTCTTCTACGGCCCCACGGACGCCGCCTTCTCCCCCTACGGCGAGCACTGGCGGCAGGTCAAGAAGATCGCCACCACGCACCTTCTCACCAACAAGAAGGTCCGCTCCTACCGCCATGTCCGCGAGCACGAGGTAGGTAACTATGCATCAATTTCTTCTGCATGTTTGCTATCTTTTCAGTTGCCTGAATTATTTAGTAGCTAGATGTAACATTATTCATTATTTAGCTACTTCCTCCGTTCACAATCATAAAAGGTTCTAACTTTTTCTAAATTGGATGTATGTAGACATGATTTACTGTGTATGATCATTAATTTCAGTCTGTATGTAGTCTATATTAAAAGGACGAGGATTTGGTGAACATGAGTGCGCATGCACCTTTTATGAATAGTAAATTCAAAAAATACTAGAAAAAATCAAAAAAAATCTAAACTTATTTTTGTAATATACATAGTCAACCAGTATACTTGCATATGAAATTTCACGAAGAAATCACATCCGTCGTAATCTGGGCGAAAATGATAAAATCGAAGCTATACTAAAAAACACCGTTTAATGAATAGTATGGTCGCATTTGTATTTTCTTTACTAAGAATACCATGGGTGTCAATACATCATGAAACTTCACATGTGAGTAGAATGATCGACTAAGTTTCATACCGCAAAATCTCAGATTTTTTTTATTTTTTCTAGTATTTTTTATAAATTTACTATTCACGTGGGTGCGTGCGCACCCATGTTCACCTTTGTATTTTCAATATTAAAATATCCAAACATCTTATATATTTACATCAGTTAATTTAGTCTAATTCAAAGATAATATTATTTTAATCACTATACACTTTTAAAATCATTAAAAAAATATCTATTTCAAAATTGAATTTCACTCACTTTAAAAAACTATTTTCACTCAGTTCATGAAATGGATTTCATTTTTTCAGAAAATGGTTTCAATTACTATTTCAAATGATCGACTTCAAATTTTTCAATTTTTTTAGTTATTTCATAAAACATATTTAAATTATTACAAACAATTGATTTCAATTATTATTTCAGAAGGCATGTTTCAGTGATTTCGAAACCCCATTTCAATATTTCAAAAAATGATCTTAGTTATTTCATAAAATCTATTTGAAGTATTCCAAATGATTGATTTCACTTATTATTCGAAATGGCTAGTTTCAGTTATTTCAGAACTCCATTTCGATATTTCAAAAGAGTGATTTCAATTTCTTCAAAATACTTACTTAAATAGTTAAAAAATACCAATGATTTCAAAATGCCCATGTCAATTGTTTCAAATGATCAATTTCAATGAAATTGATGTTAATTCCAAAAAAAATCCGTTTTTTCAATTTCAGATTTGACAAAATAGGAAAAGTGATTATTTCAACTTGCTTGTTTCATAAAAAATACATCTATTTCAATTCCATATTTTTTTAAATAATCAGTTTCACTCTTTTAAAATAATCAATTCCACATTTTTCAAATAATCAGTTTCACAAAGCTGCATTACAATTTCAATGACAGAAATACAAAAATCTTTCCATCAACTATTACTCAAGTGAAATCTGAATAAACACAAAATAGGCATTTCAGTTACATAAATCCACCATCATATTACTTTCTGTGACACTATTTCACTCTCTGTAACACTATTTCATAAATTAGTTTCACACGTTGTAGAAAACTGATTTCATATATTTCCCAACAGTTACATTCATATATCACACATATTTTCAGAACAGTTCAACTATTTCAATTACATTGCAGAACTAATTTTCCATTACAAAATAATCGACAAATCCTAATCATACAAATCAAATAACAAATACTACCTCTGTAAACTAATATAAAACATGTTAGATCACTACTTCGGTTCATCATCCACTAAGTTCCAAATCATATACTAAGCTCCAGATTAACTCAAAACACTGTTACCCGGGAGGACAAATCACATGAAAAGGTGGGTTCCCCGGCGCCCCCTTCGGCATCCATGGTGATGCCCATGCTTCAGATGTGGCTGGTGGGGAGAGGAGACCTAAAAGGATGGCGATGGTTGAGGAGATGTGGTCGATCGGAGACTGGAGCAGATGTGGTGGAAAATGACCAAATCCGGTTAGCCAAGGCGAGGATCCAACAGATCTGGAACCAGGACACCCGAAAGAGCTTCGTGTTGTGCCGCTGGTCGCTGCTGGCCTCCACGGGTGTCTAGGTGTCACCGCACATCCGCTCGTCTCTGGTCATTATGGGTCCTTGCGCTCGCGACATAGCTACCGCCGTCGGTAGAGCCGGATTTAGCGTCGGCCGGGAACCCGCCACCAACCGCCGGTTTTGGATCGAGAGGTGAAGCACTAGTGGATCAAGTGAATATTGTGTAGAGAGAGGTAGTGGGTACTATATTTAGGATAAGTATTGGTTTTTTGTTTTTCCCAGGAAGGGATGGTATTGGTTTTGTATAGCTAAAAACGAGGAATAATAGCTGGCAAATACACAAATTTTGAAATAGTTGCAAACGGCGGATTTTTTGAGCACTACGTGCCGGCGCTGCTAGAAAGAGGTTTGCGCACATGGACATGATCACTCGTGTGTGTGTGAAAGAGAGGGGATTTTTGTTTATTGTTCATCTCGAACATTATTGTTTCGTTTAATTCTTATTGATGCTACAAACTTAACGTTAATAGTAATAACTCCTGCAAAGTATGGACAAGTGTAATTTCGAAAGTTCTGTGCAATTTAATAACACAAAATTTATGGTTCTTTTTCACATCACAAACACCTGTTTTTTTGTAACTCTACTCATATTATACTTTTTCATATAGAACCATTTTACCATTTTTTGGCTAATCTTTACAATTTTTTGTATATTAGGTTTGCTATCCATTTGTCATCTTGTTTCTTAAAAAAATGTATACTTTGGGAGTAAAGCTACCTCCTAATTCTTTTTCTTGCATAACTGAATTATGGCCCCCTACCGAAAAAATAATAATCCATCTATTTTCAGTCTTTCCTTCTAGGGTTTTGTTTATGTATTTATGTTTTTTTACTAGTTATTTAAAAAAAAGGGAATTCATGGGAATGTGTTCCTAATTATTAATTGGCCGTTGGTTTACATGATCAACTACATCAAAACGGTGTCTAAGCGATGTAATAAAACATGGAATCTTTGATCTTTTCCTTCAAGGTTGGTATTATTCTTTTATGCATAGAGTATATTTGTCCACCTTACATATTCATTTCAAAATGATGGTTTGCTAAGTCTTAGGCAACTCATGTTCTCTATCTCAGTTGGTTTCTTCTCCAATTAGAATATTTTGATTTTTTTTTGCATATTCTAACGATGGGTTCCAACCTGTGACACTGATTAATGAAGTATTTGAGAGCTTTGAAGCATCTTTTAGAGGAGAGAGAGTAAGAGTCTCAGTCTAAGTGATGTGACGCATGAGTCATCTCATTTATACAACATCAATTTCTACTTTAATTATATTAATTAGAGTTTGGCTAATTTGTACTTGTTATTGCATATTATGGTATACTGCAAACTCTTTGTAATATGTGTGAAAATCTTGAATTTTGGCTTTTTTTTTCTTCCAAAGTATTGCAGTCTTATTATTCTTGTTTCGTGTTATACCAAAGTGATACTACTCGATGTACTAAATCTACCAAAATAATCTTTTTTGTTGCTTTTCCTTTTAGGTAATTGTGTTGATTGTTCATATCATAGTTATAGTGCCTATTATTTTGCATTGAGCATGCTAGCATTTTGAGCCCAAAAGAGTGGAAGTAGGCTCGCCAATTGGACAAATCATTGCTCATAGTCTTGTTATGGCCAAGGGACACCATATTTAGAAAATTGATAGTTCTTAAAAAGCAAATTAATCCAAAGGCTAGTAAAAAAGTGATTGAAATCTCCAAAAAATAGGCAACTTAAATATAGACGACTTACTTGATTGCTAGATATATTGTAGCATTGATAGATGCATGTTGTCCACATCATGGATTGTGCCAAAATTAATCCTTTTCAATTCACAGGTGAGATTGGTTGTGGCCAAGATCCGCGATGCGGCCTCCAAATGCATCGTCATCGACCTGACTGACCTTCTCAATGCCTTCACCAACGACATTGTGTGCGAAGCTGTGTCCGGCAGGCTTTTCAGGGAACGAGGCCATAAAAAACTCTTTCGAGAGCTCGTCGAGGCCAACTCATTGCTCCTGGGCGGATTCAACCTAGAGGACTACTTCCCCATGTTGGTGAAGATGGACATCATCAAGAGGATTGTTTGCGCCAAGGCCCAGAAGGTGAACAAGATGTGGGACAACCTGCTCAATAATATCATCGATGAGCATGCAAGAAAGTCGGTGCCAGAACACAACAACGAGGATAGTGACTTCACCGATGTGTTGCTTTCTATCCAACAAGAGTACAAACTCACGAGAGACCATATTAAGGCTCAGTTAGAGGTAAGTACGTCCTCACAAACAAAAACAAAACAATCGCACATCCACACATATAGCTTATATGTTGTTGATTTGATTCTTACATATGGATCCGTATGTATGTAGATCCTGTTCGAAGCTGGCACAGATACATCATTCATAGTGTTGGAATATGCGATGGTCCAGCTCATGCGAAAACCCCACCTCATGAACAAGCTACAAGCTGAGGTGAGGAGCACTATAACCAAGGGGAAAGAAATAGTTGCCGAAGACGATCTCGATAGTTTGGCCTACCTAAAGGCAGTCATTAAAGAGACCCTCCGGCTCCATATGCCTGGGCCACTCCTCATACCCCACCTCTCCATGGCCGACTGCAACATAAAGGGCTACACGATACCATCAGGAATACGTGTCATCATCAACAGTTGGGCTCTTGCAAGGGACCCTAGTAGTTGGGAGCATGCGGATGAGTTCATGCCTGAGCGGTTTATGGAATGTGGTAGCGCCGCAACTATGGACTATAAGGGAAATGACTTCCAATACTTGCCCTTTGGGGCTGGGCGAAGGATTTGCCCAGGCATGAACTATGCGACTGCGAGCATTGAAATCATGCTAGCGAATCTCATGTACAACTTCAACTGGAAGCTACCAGTAGAGTTGATGGACGAAGGTGGCATCAGTATGACTGAATTATTTGGGATGACGGTGCATCGAAAAGAGAAGCTCCTCCTAGTCCCCGTAGTGCCACAAGATTGATTCATCGGTCCACTGTATTGTGTGTGCGCATCAGAATGTGTACCTACCATAATAGTATCGTGAATGTAGCCTTTGTACTTCTTATTAAGCACCGGTGTAATGAATAACTGTTTGATGGGATTTCGTATGAAATAATACAAGTTAATATCTGTGCATGGTATAAACAAATAAAGGGAGGAAAGAAAAGCCATGCATGTTTACACATACGTGAGAGGTAAGTCCTTGCTAAGTGTCTTTATATACCTGCACATACTAGTTTTCTTTTTGCATGAACTTGTTTCGCTCGTATCCATCCATGCACTCACGTAGATATATGTATCTAACTGCTGTAAAAAAAGGATATATATGTATCCAACTTGTACATCCGCATGGGAAACCGGAACGTACGGGTACCCCAATACTGGCATAAAGAAGTGATGTGCGAACCGACTTTGCTAGACGTACGGAGTTTCCAATGCAAAAAAAAAAGACGTACGGAGTTTTACGGGGGATTTACAGGTTGCTTAACATTGATTGGCCGTTGATTGATTAAGACGCATGGAAAATCCGGGGAGGGGGGGGGGGGGGGCAATTAGAAGAGCCCGCAATCCTCAACCTGAAACCTGTACAATGTGCCTGTACATGTAGCATTTTTGTGTGCGAACTCTTCCCATTTTCTTTCTCCCCGTCTTATTTTGCATGTAGGCTTTTTTTTAACACAGTACAGACGCAAGCGCTCATATACACGCACATACACTTACCCCTATGAACGTACACACGCACATCATATCCCTATGAGCACCTCCGAAAGACTATACCATAGTTCCTCTAACCATCCAACCACAAGTTGGTTCGCAGGCCTTGTAGGACGGTGTGCATCAATACCATGTACAACCCGGTTTGACTCGTGGCCGGTACGCACGACAAGCTATGTCCCCGTCAAGCGTGCACGTCAAGAAGGAGAAGAAGAGATGCAATAACCAGTTAAGAGATCACGCATTCAACCTGAGAAGAGGCCCACCTGCAGCCATGCAACTAGATGAAAACGTTGTCATGCATCCATATCTCCTCCAGTAAAATCGGGAGGGGCCAGTTGATGATACACTTACGGACAACTTTTACGGAAAGCTGGCTACATGCTGATGTGGCAGAAGAAGAGAGTGATGTGAGCCGCAGTTCACGCAAAGTTAAAAGTTCAGCGCCAATAAACTGGCTCCCCCTCCACGCGTAGATGTTTTCCGTTGGCAGGCCGTCCGTAAGTGTAGCATCGTTGCGATCACGACGCATCGCGCCGCTCCCTACCTCCTCTGACTATATATGCGCATGCATCAGATCACATTGATTGAGGAGGTACGGAGAAACACCAGAAGCCAGCGAGAGAGATGAGCACCCGATCGACGGCCCGCGAGACGCAAGCAGCTCTCCCGAGAGCTCTCTCACTCGCCGGCCGGACGAAGGACACGGGCATTCACGCCGGCGTACACAGAGAGGAGGAGTGCGCGCAGGGGACCTCGGCGGCAGCAACATGAACGCACAACTCACGTTCCCGGAAGGTACTACTTTGATCTAACTTACATCTTCCTTTCTTGCTTCCTCATATACAACATGCATACACACACGGGCACCACGCAAACGATGCTGAACGTTCGAAGAGGACGTTGTCATGATCGGGCTCCCGCCAAGGATGGAGCCACCGGCACCGTGGAGGACGATGACATGCAGGTTGACGCACCAAGGTCTCCGTCACCAGTCGCGTCCACTTCATCACCGCGGCACTGTAGAAGACAACGACATGAAGCCCGCCATGACGCAGCCCACGTCGACGTTGTCAAGCCGTCTACGGCACTAAGGTCGCTCGCGTCTACTTCATCATGATGATGCCGCAGGAGACGACTACATGGAGCACGCCATGACGCCGCTCACCGTTGATGTCGTCGAGCCGTCCAATTCATCACGATGGTGTCACGGAAGACGATGACATGGAGCAAGCCATGATACCCCCCACCGTTGATGTCGTGAATGTTAGAGTTGTGTCGAATATAGTGTCCAAGCTAGGTTACAGTTGGACTATGAGTAGTATTGTGTTTAGATAGGATATGGAGTTGTTAGAATAAATTCGAGAGGTACGCGAACGATCCACCGAGGAACAAGCAATCATAGACAATGACGACACCGAGATTTGTTAACGAGGTTCGGCGAACTCGCCTACTCCCCGGGGCAATGACTACGGGCGCTCCTCTCCGAGATACCGCAACACCGGCCACCCGGGCGCCGGCACAAGCCGCCAGCACCCCCTTGCGAGCCTGTCGCTATCTAGTCGTCATGGGTTACAACGTGGGGTGCCTCCTCATATATAAGAGGCCAAGGGTACAACGTGTCCGACTCCGACACTACAAGTATCCTACCCACACTACAACACCAAGTCCAAGCGTAACCCAACTAGTACAAAATATTCGACACAAACACAACAAACTCCACCTTGGCGAATATTCTCCACCACCTTGAATTTGTCCATGCGTCAAACTTCCATGTACTCCGGACTTGTGTTGTCTTCTTCGTAGCTTACCGAGAGCTACTCGACGAGTCTGCCCCAGACCCGCCGCCGCCGTGAGACCCCGCTGCTACTCCTGCAACTCCAGTCTCCGTGACTCCACCTGCAATAGTGCTCCCTTGCAACTTGTAAAGATGCGAAGCCGTCCTCGCTCCAATCATCACGGTCACCTCATCTTCCATGATTCTCATGGTCTTCCTATCCCGATCACAACGGAATACCATACCACCATCATGAAGAACACCAAGCGAAATTAGATTCCTCCTTAGCCCTGGCACATGCCTGACTCCCCGAAGCATCCGCTCAACTCCGTCAAACATCTTGATTTTGATGTCACCTACTCCAGCAACACGATAACCTGTGTCATCGCCCACATAGGCTAAACCAAACTCACCAGACTTGTACGAAGAGAACCACTCCCTGTTGGGTGTCGCATGAAAAGAGCAAGCTGAATCCAACATCCACGCTTCACCTTTGGTTGACCGTCTGTCTGATACTATGAGGACATCACTACTGTTGTCTGAGTCATCACCATGAGTTGCCTTATTAGCACATGCCCCACCATTGAGTTCTGGACAGTCCTTTCTCATATGTCCCCACTGCTTACACTTGTGACACTGTATATTCTTTTTCTTTTTCTTGTTCTTCCCAGCCTCATATCCCTTCCGCCACTGCTCACCCTTGACTAGCAAACCTTCACCATGAGAGACTTCCACCGCGTTCTTCTTTCTCATATCATAAGATAGCAATGCCGCAGTAATATCCTCATTCTTGACGGTCTCCTTGCCGTGCGTCAAAGTAGTGATCAAATGGTCATAGGATGATGGCAACGAACAAAGAAGCAGAATTGCCCTATCCTCGTCGTCAACCGTCGCACCCAAGCGTGCTAGGTCCGTCACGACTTGATTAAAGGCGTTCATATACTCCACAAGATCTGACCCCTCCTGCATCCTCATCCCATACAACTTTTGCTTCAGATACACCTTGGTCGTCGCAGTCTTGGACATAAACTGACTTTCCAGCTTCTCCCAGATCTTCTTCGGCGAATTCTCATCCATCACATGATAAATAACCTGGTCCGACAGACACAACCGTATAGTCCCGGCTGCTTTCAACTGTAACTCCTCCCAGTCATCCGCCTCCATCTTAGCTGGCTTGGCTTCCTGCAACAACGCCTTCAAGCATCCCTGTTGTGCCAACAAATCTTTCACCCTTGTCTGCCATAACCCAAAGCTTCCAGTTCCGTTGAACTTCTCCACCTCAAACCTGGTACCCGATGGCGCCATGGTTCTTTGTACGGCTGACCTTGTGAAATATAACTGAGCAGTCTTCCCGTGATCCCCAAGTACAACAACAGAACCTCTGTCTACTACTAGGAATCTAGCTAGTTGGTCTTCACGTGAAGTGCTCCTGTCTTGGCCCAACTTTCCGGATGCTAGCTAACTTGCTTTGCCTAAGCCCTTGCTTTCCAATGGATGCAACAACCAACGATGGCTTTTTCTTCCGCTGAATATCGATCTGTAGCTTGCCTCGTCTCGTTATCCAAGGACCTGCCCTGCCGCTGCTTTTATTACCGAGCTGCGCATCTAGCAGTCCGCCTCGGAGACGATTCCCTTCGGGACTCGGTCCCTTTTTTTCTCAAAACAAATCCGGTCTGATCCCGCCACGCGCTGCACCGCTATTTCGCTCCAGCCGCTCGCACACTTCGGAGTCCCTGTGCCGCACGCCCGCGCCCGACTCAGTCGGGTCGCCCAGCCCAGCTGGCCTCACGCGCATCTAAGCCTTGGATTTCCATCGCTGCATGGCTGCACGCGCGTCGGGTCCCAGCCGCTCCTGCTGCCTCTGCGTGATGCTTTCCGATCTCATCGAGATCCCATCGAATAAGTCGCACCGCGGTATACGCAACGAGCTCAACAATGGCCTTCCTCTGGATCAATGCACCTCTTTGTAACCTTGCTCATGATACCACTTGTTAGGATAAATCCGAGGTACGCGAACGATCCACCGAGGAACAAGCAATCATAGACAATGACGACACCGAGATTTGTTAACGAGGTTCGGCGAACTCGCCTACTCCCCGGGGCAATGACTACGGGCGCTCCTCCCCGAGATACCGCAACACCGGTCACCCGGGCGCCAGCACAAGCCGCCAGCACCCCCTTGCGAGCCTGTCGCTATCTAGTCGTCATGGGTTACAACGTGGGGTGCCTCCTCATATATAAGAGGCCAAGGGTACAACGTGTCCGACTCCGACACTACAAGTATCCTACCCACACTACAACGCCAAGTCCAAGCGTAACCCAACTAGTACGAAATATTCGACACAAACACAAGAGGACTCTTGTCCTAATAGCGGTGTCATGGGGAGGAGCGCCCATAGTCAGGCCCCGGGGATGTAGCCATATCAGTGAACCTCGTTAAAAAATCTCGGTGTCGTTCTTGTGTGATTGCTTGATCCTCGATAGATTGGTGGAGCGCCTCGGATTTTTTCTAACAAGTGGTATCAGAGCTAGGTTGCTTGCAGGATGCGGATCGTTGATTTAGAGTTAGATTGAAGTCTGAGATGCAGCTGGTTATCGGCGTGGTTCTCAATGTTATCCGAAAAAGGCAATCAGAAGAGTTACATAACAATCTCGGCGAGTTGCAGCGATCAACAAAAGGAGGATGGCTAACACGCGCGCGCGTCGCAACGCTCGGTTTCGGACCAGGTAGGCTTTCCTCTTAAGTATGTGCGTAACGAGTTGAATTTCCTTTTTAACTAACCAGAGTGGCAGAGATTGAGGACACGCCGGCCCCCCACCCCCGTTGAAATCAGGGGGGCGAGAGAGATTAGGGAAAGTGGTGGGCCTGTGCTTGCATTTGTGGCTAAATTCACGGAGCAGAGAGAACGTGCTGGACCAGGGTGCTTGCATGCAACTGAGAAAGAAAATTTTGGTGGGTCCAGGCGCTCACGGGATTGCTACCATTCCTTGCATGCATCCTCACGCTGGGCATAAAGCTAGGACCGACTAATAATGACCCTGGTAGTTTAGAAATGAAAAATGGAAGGAGATACGCCGCTGTCTGTCGCGCGTCGCAACGCGCGAGCGCGAAGGAGTGATTTCGCACAAAAGTCTAGTATGCGCGTGGCAACTGCGTGCGTGCGCACGCGAGATGTGCGGGGATCGATCGGATGGATCGATCCGGCGAGCATCAGAGAGCGCGGGTGGCTTGGAGGATGGCCTTGTGCAGGACGGCGGCGCGAGATGTTGGGATCGCTGGCATCTGCTGGCTGGGAGGCTGGCCTTGTGCAGGCCAAGGCCCACGGAGCGTACAAAGCCAGGCAACGAGGCCCAGACGGGGCTAGCGTTGTTGCAGGTGCGTGTAGTCGAACCGGATTTGTTTGAGACAAAAAAGGGAAGGACCGAGTCCTCATGTGACACAGAAAGGCAGGAGACAGATCAATTTGGCGATGGGAAAAATCCATCACGTTGGCATCCATCGGATTTAGCAGGAGACATTGATAAGGCAACAGACAACATTGGAGGTTGAGCTAGAGTTACTACACGTAAAGATCAAAAGTGTTTTGGTTGAATTGCTACTAGTATTGGGAGATGACCACATTAGGTTTGCTTATGTACTTTGGCATCGTGGAAAGAAGCTCGGTTATTTTTCACAAGGTCAGATGTACGAAGAATCATGACGCCATCGGACATCAGGTTTGAGGTGGAGAAGTTCAACGGAACTGGACACCTTGGGTTATGGCAGACAAGTGTGAAAGATTTGTTCGCACAACAGAGATGCTTGAAGGTGTCGCGGAAAGTCAACTCGGCTAAGATGGAATAATCATGTGATGGATGGTTATTCATGGAAGACGATTTGGGAGACTCGAGTGTGTCGTGCAGCAGGAGAAGATTTGGTTGGGTCGGACTAGACAGTCTGACGAATCGACGCAAGTCGGTTAGTACAGAAGACGGTGTTGGATCGGCGACGACGACATAGGAGCGTGATGCTAATGGTGATCGACTTCTGGGTGTGGAAACACGTGACGCAGGTCTGATGGCTTGTGTGGCTTCGACAAGACTATGGCGCCGGGTTGATTCAAGGTGGTGTACACATGGAGCTTGAAGTCGATGGGGGCGCGAGGGTGGACTGATCATATACCATGGAGTCATGTTGGAGGTGGAGCTGGAGTCTGAAAAGTCTGGAACACTTCACCCGGTGCTGATTGAGGGGCTACGGCGTAATAGCTCAGAGAGTCGAAGCCTATTCAGCGGGAAAAAGCGAGTGGCACGTAGTTCGGACTGGAGCCCAATGGTCTGATGGAAGTGTGAAACTCGTCATCGGTAGGTGATGATCGGTGGTACTGTGCAGTGGGGGTTGAGTGGTGTGTGTTTGTGACCCTTGAGACTCGATCGGGACAACGGAGGCTCGACGCGGTAATAGCGGCGAGGTGTGCGGTACGCACGGGACATGGAGACGGGCCAGGGCTCTGGTGGTCATAAATGTGGTGAGACAACTGCGAATTTGATTTGTGATGACTACAAGCAATGGTGAAATTTCTTCAAGTTTCAGACATGCGGTCAAGAAAGGAGCGGTGATGTTGAGTTCAGGTAACTCTTATGTGTGACACCCAATATGTGAGTTGTTCACTTTCACGCAGGTCAGTGATCGGTGTGTGATGGAGTTAAATGGACACTCTGGAAGTTGGGAGCACAAACTAGAGTAACAAGGAACTTAATTTTGCTCGAGTGTTGACTGTGGTCAAGAAAAGGAGGGACTACAAGTTGCAGGTGGAGTCACATGGAGTCTTGTAGTAGCAGCGGTGCTCAAGGGATGAGCTCAAGTACAATGTACATGAAAATTTGACGCATGGACAAATTCAAGGTGGTGAAGAATATTCGTCAAGGTGGAGTTTGTTAGAGTTGTGTCGAATATAGTGTACAAACTAGGTTACAGTTGGACTATGAGTAGTATTGTGTTTAGATAGGATATGGAGTCGTGTCCTAATAGGACACTTGTATCCTGGGCCTCTCATATATAGCGGGCGTAGACACACGATGTAACCTATGCCAACATCATAGCACAGGAATGCAGGGGAAGCCTGTGGCATGTGCCGGCGTCCAGGGCGATCGGATACGGTATTGTAGCGGTGTCATGGGGAGGAGCGTCCATAGTCAGGCCCCGGGAATGTAGCCATATCGGTGAACCTCGTTAACAAATCTCGGTGTCGTGCTTGTGTGATTGCTTGGTCCTCGGTAGATCGACGGAGCGCCTCGGATTCTTGTTAGAATTGTGTCGAATATTATTGTACAAGGTAGGTTACAATTGGACTTGGTTTTGGACTGTGTAGACAGGGTAGGAGTTGTGTCCTAATAGGATACCTGTATCCTAGGCCCCTCATATATATCGGGGGTAGACACACAATGTAACATATGCCAACATAATAGCACAAGCACGCGGGGGAGCCGGCGGCGTGTGTCGGCGCCCGGGCGGCCGGGGTGCGGTATTGTGATGGTGTCATGGGGAGGAGCGCCCGTAGTCAGGCTCCGCGGATGTAGCCATTTCGTTGAACCTCGTTAACAAATCTCGGTGTCGTGCTCGTGTGATTGCTTGGTCCTTGATAGATTGACGATTGCTTAGTCCAATGTACATGGAGGTTCGACGCATGAATGAATTCAAGGTGGTGAAGAATATTCGTCAAGGTGGAGTTTGTTAGAATTGTGTCGAATATTATTGTACAAGGTAGGTTACAGTTGGACTTGGTTTTGGACTGTGTGTAGCCAGGGTAGGAGTTGTGTCCTAATAGGACACCTGTATCTTAGGCCCCTCATATATATCGGGGGTAGACACACAATGTAACCTATGCCAACATAATAGCACAGGCACGCGGGGGCCGGCGGTGCGGTATTGTGACGGTGTCATGGGGAGGAGCGCCCTTAGTCAGGCCCCGTAGATGTAGCATACCGTTAAACCTCGTTAACAAATCTTGGTATCATGCTCGTGTGATTGCTTGGTCCTTGATAGATTGACGGTGCGTCTCGGAATGATTCTAACAATTCTAACAGTCAAGCTGGCACCATATGGAGGATGGCGATACGGAGGTCGACATCACGCAACCCGTTCTCTACTTTGTCGCTCGAAGAGATGCCATTCGATATGGAGACCCGGAGTTCACCGTCATGCCCTTGGCCCACTTCATCGAGCTGGTGACATAGAGGACGAAGCCGTGGAGCCCGCCTGGATGCAGCCTGCGTCGGTAACGACAACGACATGGAGCTCAACATCGTGCAGCCCGTCGTCTACCTCGTCAGACCTGAGGGATGCCGTTCAAGAAGGCACCATGAAGGACAACGATACGGAGCACAATATCACGCAGCCCATCCTCTACTTCGTCGCGCCAGAGAGATGTCGCTCAAGACGGAGACCCGGAGTTCGCTGTCTTGCCCTTCACTCACTTCATCGAGTCGGTGACATAGAGGACAAAGCCGCGGAACCCGCTTGGATGCTGCCTGCTGACGACTTCGTCAAGCCGCCATGGACGACGATGACACGGAGCTCTTCACCACACCACTAGCGTCCACTTTGTCACACCGGACAGATGCCTCTGAAGACGGCAGGGCGGGGCTTGCGACCATGCCCGTCGTCCACTTCATCACGTCGGCCGCTGCCGAAGACCAGGGGCTGATCTAGAGGGTGGACAGGGTGGGCCGTGGCCCACCCTGGAATTTTAGATCAGCCCATATACTATAGGAGACATAGAGTGGTAAAGAAAAGTAAAAAGCCCATCAGTAGCTAATACCAGTTCAGCACTGCACTGTGGCCCAATACACTTATTAGGCCGACACTCACCACTTGTTCCATTGTTTTAAAAAAAAAGAAAAACTCACCACTTGTTCCATTGATTGGTTCCTTCAGACTCGTTACCCAAACTAGCCCAATACAAGCAGCTTGCTCCCTGTTGCTGATTGTCATGTACAATTACCATCGTTGATTTTGCTACTGCACCGTTGTCACATTGACGCCACCATTGCTACATGAAAACTGGTTTTTGTTTCACTTTCCACACAGGAATATTTCTGCAAGTAAAGGATATTGATGTGATGCCTTTTTCCTAACCATGACAGATTATTTGATTCTGTAGGAAATTTCCTTCATTTTTTATATTTCTTTAAGCTATTCGAGTTATCGTCACTATGATGCAAAAAAAAGTTCTTGCTAATTAGACCTTTTAGATATGACATGGAACAACTTCTGTTTTTGTTTATTTTGAACACCCAAGTTTGAAATCCTAAATCCGCCGGTGACATATCATATTTGTGGTCATTTTTTTTCAACGTGGACCACCTTGTTTTGAAACCCTAGATCCGCCACTGCCGAAGACGACAATACGAAGCTGTCCGCCATCCACTTGTTCGCCGCCATTCACTATGGGCGTGTTTGGTAACATTGCCGATCGAGCCTGGCCCGGTGAGCCTGGCTCTATTCAGCCGGTTTGAGGGGATGCAGGCCAAAAAACCCCAGATGCACATAGTTTGGTTGCCTGCATGCCCCTAGTTGCATGAGACAACCATTTTCGACCCGGCGTTTGGTTGCCCGCATCGCATTAGGCGCACATATGACATGGTGTTTGGTTGCAACCTGCATAAGGTGTTGTTACCACTTCTAACTAGTGGTGAGCTTACCACACAGAATCTGAACATGTAGCGCCATCTACTTAAACAAATGACAGTTCAGCCTAACTACTATCAAATGACAGTTCAAATTATTAAGAGCCGTAGGCTAAATAGGGGATAGTTCATCGGTGTTGCTGCTACCAGATCTACCTCTTCCTCTTCCTCTTCTGCTTCTGCTCCTGCTGCTTCTTGTTCTTCTTCCATCTTCTTCAAATCCTGCATTGACCTCTGTTAAGCCACATCGCCTCTGCCCACTCCAACCTTTTGTTCTTCCTAGCATCATTGTCAAATGCCTCGAGACCATGGCCGGAGCTAACAACATCGTCAGGCTCGACATCTTCCTCCTCAGGCACGTGTTCATCAAAGCCCCACTGGAGGATCCAGTTGTGCAGAATGCAACAAGCAAGAACTAGCTTAACCTGAGTGGTGTATGGGTGGAATGGCTTCTGACCCAGGATCTTAAACCTATTCTTCAGAGCTCCAAATGCCCTCTCAACAGTTACTCTAAGGCTGGAGTGTCTGAGATTAAACAGCTCCTATGCAGTCCTAAGATAGTTCCTACCAGAGAACTCGTTGAGATGGTACCTGGTTTTCCTGAAGGGTGAAAGAATACCCGGCCGACATGCATATTCAGCATCTCCAAGGTAGAACTTGCCGTCAGGGATGTTGATCCCATCAGGTCGACTCATGCTGTTAGTGAGAATGTTAGCATCATGCGCTGACCCCTCCCAGCCAGCCATCACATATGTGAACTTCAGATCAAAGTCAACAGCAGCAAGCACATTCTGGCTTCTGTAGTGCTTCCTCCCCCTGTATGCTGCTGACTATGACCTAGGAACTCTCGCAGTGACATGAGTACCATCTATTGCCCCAATGCAATCCTGAAAATGGCATCACAAGCCTATGTTAGTGCTCAACTTGAATAATACAAGCATGTCAAGCCATGAAAAGTGTATATTGTCAATGCTCACCTTGAAATATGGATACCATCTTGGGCTTCCGCGAATCTTGGGTGGAGTCTGGCCAGATGGTCTCCTGATCATCTCTCCTCTAAGCTCCCCAATAGCAAAAAACACCTGCTTGAAGTACCTAGAGATGGTCTCCATTGATCTCCTGAACGTGTTGTGAATGACCCTAAACCTCTGGTTATGGCCAACAACATGGAGGAACATGGCCACTTACTCTTCGACACTAGTGTTGATGCTACCTTGTAACAGCCCCCTGCTCCTGAAGGTCTCGACATGCCTGGCAAATGGTGCTCTTTTCATTCTAAGCATCCACAGAGCCTCGACGTCATTGCAGTTGTAGATGTAGTTCAGATTTTGGATCCTCTCCTGTTCCTGGGGAAACAATGGACCATAACGGATCAAAGGTCTCCCAGCACGACGAACAGCTCTCTGGTGCATGAACATGACCCATGCCTGAATCACACTAATCAGTGCTGCTGCCTGGATTATCAGCCTCATCCGTGCGTCCGTAACCTAGTCGACATCGACGGTTCGTTCAGTGGGAAATCGATCCTACACCTAGCTTAACGGCCTAACCACTTAGCTAACAAGGGGGGTGCTGATTACCGGCATCGGACGAGGACGGCATAGGGGGAGCCATGGCACAGACTAGGTCGACCAGACGGTGGCCAACAGCAAGGGCAGCACCAGATCCGCCGCAAACGCCGCCGCCGCCGCCTATAGCTCAGATCTAAAATCGCAGCCGCCGCCGGTGGTGAGACAGTGGGGAAGAAAGGGGGCAGTGGCTATGGGTGAGCGAGTGAAAGGGGAGTGAGGTTAGATTTGGCGCCGGGACGGCGCGCCAGATTTTCATCTCCCGCCATCCCCCCTCGCCCTCGCTTCGCTCCCGCCCGTGCGACCTCACGCCGCACTCAGCCTGGCTCGCGAGAAACTGCCGATCCAAGTGTTTCCAGCGAGCCAGGCTCTGGGCTACTTTGAGAAGCGTGCGATGCATGTCCAACAGGAAAACCGGGCAACCAAACAGACCTCTCCCTTCCTGCGCGGGCCTGATTGGGCTCGATGCGGGCAACCAAACACGCCCTATGGAAAACAGAGATGCGCAGGAGCTGCCAACCAATCCAACTTCCGCAGGACTGTCAATGGAGCGTAACATCATCAACACCCCCGCTGGTCAAGCTCCGGTTGCCGCTGCCGTAGCAAACAAGACGAGGAGGACACAGAGGGCCGCTCCCCTGCGCAAAGTCTTTTTGAGCGTTTTCCGTATGTGCCAGCAATGATCTCGCCATTGAATAGCTGTTTTAAGATTCGGTCCACGAAGAACAATGGTTGATCTTTTCGTTGTACAAAATGAATACTAAAGTAAATACAGCTATTGGCCCACATTTTTTGTCGCTACATCGCAGGCATGGATGTGACAATTCACTCTCTATCTCTTCTCTCACACACGTATGCATATGTCTTGTCTTCCCCCGGGAAACAAATCCATGAACTTTTCCGATGAAAAACATTTATATCTTTTAAAATATAAGTTCATTTGTGAAATAGTTTATATGTTTAAACTCCTGGCACCAAAACCTTTACAAGTAAACCAACTATGGATATATTTCCAACACATTTAAATTTCAACATTTCATGTCTCGTATGTGAAACAAACCTACTTCACTTGAAAATTGTGATTTTTGTGAAACCAGGCAAAGGAAGTTAAATATCAGTTCGGATAATGAAAAAAATGAAACTGAAATGTCAATTTTATGAAACTTATTATTTGGAAATGTGTAACATTTTATTTTCAAAAGAGTGAAATATGTTATTTAAAAAATGAGAAACTGAATAGACGTGTTTTTTTATGAAACAAGCCAGTGAATAATAAAATGTAGCTTCTGAATTGTGAAATATAAACCACAAAATGTTAAATCATAATGTATAAATGTGAACTGATTATTTCAAAAGAGTAAAATATGTTTTTATTATGTAATTAAAATGGATGTGATTTTTGTGAAACATGAGAGTGAAATGTAAAAATGTAGGTTCTGAATTGTGAAATACTAACCGTAAAATGTGAATTATAATGTATAAATATGAAACGGATTATTTCAAAAGAGTGAAATGTGTTTTTTCCAAAAATATGTAATTGAAATATATGTGATTTTCGTGAACCAAGCCAGTGTGAAGTGAAATGCAGGTTCTGAATTATGAAAGAGTAACTATATAAAGTGAAATTCTATTATATCGTTTGTGAAACTGATTATCTAAACACGTATAATAGTTTACTTCAAAAGAGTGAAATATGTTATTTGAAAAATGTGCAATTTAAATAGGTGTTTTTTGTGAAGCGAGCTAGTGAAAAGTGAAATGTAGGTTCTGAATTGTGTAATAGTCACTATGCAAAGTGAAATTGTAATATATCGTTATGAAACTGATTATTGGCGAGGCCCCCGTGCAACAAGACCATCCCGATCGTCAAAAAAGAAAGAAAGAACCAGGCACGACAACTTGCTCCTGATGTGCAAGTGTGTGCGTACAAGGCCCAGTCTGCGTGCCCGCGTGAAGATCGACAGTCGGCTAACTCATCAATGGAGGTCGCCGCCTGCAGCGACGAGCGCCTAGGTTTACGCCACACTTGGAGGACGTCGCCCCACATGGGCGCCCGCATCCCGCTCGAGAAGGATGATGTCCCGCCATGGTGCCACCCATGTCACGCTCATCGGAGACTGGAGTCGAGAAAGGTGACGCCACCCAAAGACAAGGCGCGATGGCTAGGCGAGGCAACGCGACTTCAACAACAACAACAACGCACCTCGGCGAACTTGTGAAACGATGCCTTGACTATGCTGACTGCCGTGGACTCAGCGTCTGGCCAGAACGAGGCGTCGACTTCGCCGACTATGCTGATGTGAGCTGCGTTTTGGCTTTCGGTTTGTGATTTTTCTCGGTCCTAACCGAGATGGCCGAAATTCGGCCATTTTAAAAAATTTGGCCAAACCTCAGACGAAATTGTGAAATCAAAATTTGAAATTTGACCAAAAATTAACCAAATTTCGAGCCAAAAAATGAAATCAAGTGGAACAAAAGTTAACTATCAGCATAACCCTTAGGAGTACAAAATATAGTGTTTGGCAGATTAGTACTGGGGATTAAAAACAGCATCAAAAAACCCTCACGGATTAGTTCAAGACCTGACAGTCCACACAAACATCTTGCAAGAAAAGTCAATGCAGAGATCGCCATGGAGCAGCATGACACAAGGCCTCACAACCTCGATCTTCCTGTGAGAGGCCACATGCCGCAGAGTTAAGAAGGGGGGGGGGGGGGGGGGGGGGGGGGCTTGTTAACGGCATCAGCCGCATCCGGCAGAGGTCCACGAGCCGGGGAGGCGCGCCTGCTGCTGTGCCCTGTGCGCAGCGCCGCGGCGGCGCACAGAGGAGGAGTAGGCTGAAATAAGATTCTTTAGGATTTGGGTGTACCAGTTGAGCGTTTTAACTGAGGCAAACCATACTGGGAACCATCCAGAACTTGGGCTGGGCCATAAAATTCAAATTGGGCCAAAAATATTTGACCGATAAAGACATTTACGGGGCCAGGCCGAGATGGCCGAATTTCGGCTGAAATCTGATTTTCTCGGCCGGAAATCAAAACACAGGATGAGCAATGCGACGGTCTTACACCGATGCTGGTCTCCACTGACAATTACACCCGGCATACCTCGACGGAGCCACTGGTCGTTGAGAAGTCCGAGCCGAGCATGAATCATGCTACCCTAACAACGACTACTCCAACGGCGTCAAGACCGACAAGTCGCAATGCCGAGGGCGGGTGTGGCCACCGCAAAGGCCACGCTACTTTGCGGAGCATGTACCAGCGAGGACCACCATCATCATGCATGGAGAACGTGACGGGTTAAGTGAATTTTGCTAAATCTAACATTAGAATCTCGTTATCACTTTCACCCGGAGAGCCCCTTATTACTGATGATCGTCTGTTGCACGTGAAGACCCTAAAGATACTCTCCGCTGATAACCCGAGAACTTGTGTTCATCGCTTTTGCAATTCCCTTTCATCGATAAACTCCTATGGATAACCACGTATACCTGCCATTCATACAATGTTTTCCAGATGATCTTGTTATTACAAGATACCCCGAAATTCTCTCTGTCGTTCCGAGAATCCTTTGAGCTTACTACCTTGCTGTTCATTGTCACCTGAATACCCCTACGGATAATCCTCGCACTTACCGAGTATCCGCTCATCCCCAGTGGATTCAAGTATATCACAAAAGTGTTCAGAATACCATTCGATCTTCCGAAAATCCTCAGGGACCTATTGCTCTTGAAATTCTTGCTTACTAGCATTATGATTAATCCCATAAGTCTCGAAATCTTATAGGCATCCCTTGTCATTATCTTTTTGAGTCGATTGATTCAATATGTTGCGAATGCTCGCAATCCTCAATCAGATCCTAGAATTCATCCTTCCGGCTCAGACATCATTTTTTACATGAGCTGGATCTCGACCTATCAAATTGCCATCGATTGTACCCCTAAGCCTACTCAACTTATCCATCCTTGATCAGAGCGTTGCTTCTGACCCCCTGATTTGGAAATCATAATTCTTTTGCATTTGAACTTGAGTTAGTCAGTTGTTTCTATAATCAGATCTCCTTGCATTCTTCTTCCTCTAGTTGAGTACCGATGCTCACATCAGATCCCTTGTGGACCATCGGTTCCTTTGTTGGATTTTATCCGACAGTGTCCTTCATATTGAATAACCTTGTGAGCCTTTCCATGGGTATATAATGCATTTGGTAAATTGTATCATCTGTTTTTGAACAATGCTCTTCTTTCGAGCTTGTAATATTTACTCCGAAGTTTGTGGTATATGTTCCTAAGATGCCTTGATGGGTTGAACCTATGCCTTTCATAATATGTGTGAACTCGAAAGTTTTCATGAGTCATACTCTTCTGGTATTTTGCCAGATAAAATTTCAACACTACAACTTCTTTGAAAAATGAGAAGTGGATGAAAGGTTATGCATTGGAGAAGTGGGAGTCGACCTTGAACTTTGCGTTCATGCCCATGGACACGATGTAGATCTTTTCATTAAAGCTTTTCTTAAATTAATCATTCCCTTGGTATAAGTTCGTCTTATATCTGGGATCTGACATTTTGCAATCATGGTTCCAACCATGTTCTCTTTTAAATACCATTTCTCGTGCAAGTTTAAGCACTTGTCTTCTGCAGAGCAATACCCCAGTCCAACCTCTACTTTGGTTTGTCGTCGAGTATTACCCCCCTGGTATCTCAAGATTATCACGGAACTGCATAACTTATTATGAGTTCTCCATCAAGTATTACATTCTCATTGATTCCAATTTTTCACGGGCTCCGAGTTATCAAACACTCAAGGACATCGATAATTGAATCGAGTCCGCACTACGGTTCAACAACTTTTAGTAATGTTCCTTACTTACGAGTTTGTACCCGATCGCGTCATTCCTAGCCTGTTTAGCTATATCATTATCTTGATGATTTTAACTGTGCTACCTGGTCCTTATTCCCGGAGCACCACTTTCGACGATGAGCTAAGCTTACGTCGATTTTCCTCGTCATATCGTTTCACCTCGAACAACAAACTTGCCCCGAGTTTGTGTAGTATCCGTGGCTCCAATAATCTTTTGTTGCATCAGTCCTTTTGCTTGATGCAGTCGCTGATCAATTGCTTCTTCGTGGATCCCCTCGACAAAAAAATGTCGTGATCACCATCAACATTTTGAGCTCTTCCAGGATATCAGTCGAAATTCAGGATGAGAAATACCATCCTTGCCCCACGATGATTTGTGTTATCATCGGAAACGTTATTGCGCCCCCCTCCAAGTCAGACTTGATCATGTTATGGAGCTCTTTACTATCTAGCTTATGTTATGTTCTACATTGAAGTATTACTGTCCTTCATGTCAAGGATGTTGTGAGGATTGCCCCACCTCTTAAGAATTCCTGATATAGTAATACTTGTCGTCATCTCCATTCATTTCTAGGTTCACGTGTTGATTCTAACCGGGATACCAATAGGTGAACTGTGTTGTTTGGATTCTGCCCTTCTAGCAACCTTATTCCTTTGAAGTTAATGATCGGCCGTTCATTCTTAGACTATTGATTATGGAATCGCCATTCCGACGTTGGTCGTGCAACCCATCCCATATTTCGGGAGCACCTTTCAACCAATGTTTAATTGGGTATGTTCTCCTCGAGCATACCTCATTATATCATTCGATCTAGCTAATGTTATCTCCTTGGTCACTTAGTTGTGGAAATCCATCTTTTGGAAATCTCAATGGGTTGTCGCTGAGACAATCAGCCACCTCCTCATCCTCTCGTTGGTATACTGATGGACTCTTGTTTCGGAAATCGCTTCCATAGTTCGTTTCCCGAGAATCTTACAATGTCATCTCGTCAATTGGTGTTGCACCTTTTTCTTCTTAGGCATCCTAAGTCTGAGGAATCGTGACACCAATCAGATCTGAATCTCGGTCAGATATGATGGTTGGAACATATTTCCAAGAGTTATAACACTGGTCTCTACATAACTCGATAAGGTGGTGTCTTTGCTTAGCACCCCTAGCCAGAGGACCTTTTGTTATAATTTCCTTTTTAGCAAGGTTAACCATTCTCCCATGAGGAAATTGTAAGACTTATTCTACAAGTTGTTCCTGATGGATCCTTCCTGTATCCAAAGTCTGACCTTTGCTTGAATACATTGCCAATGCTATCTCAAAGCATGTCACTGATACTCCAATTTTCAATAAGAACATTTGAAGCACAATGCTAAATTTTCTTTATCAATTATCCATACACCGTTGTATGGGTAATGGCATGAAATTTCTCTCCTTTTTCCTAAAGGGTTTTCTACGTTATATCCCGACATGGATATCATGCTCTGCTTACCCTTGGGAAGAATATACCCTTGAAATATGTGTTTAAACACATTTTCCTTTCCATTGTTCCGATTAATCTGATAATGATATTTTCCTTTCCATTCTTTTGTTTAACCCTTCTTGAGTTCTATATGATCTAAGCAGTAATATTCTCCTGCTTATGTAAACACCTCGGTGTACCATTCTGTCAGCAAGACCCTGTTACTATTGTTGTTGACATCCCGGTAGCCACCGATGGACGAGAACTTTGCCTAATGGTCCGCCTCGTTTCAACGAGCAGGAAAATGGTTCTCTTCGTCCCTCGCCCTTGGTACCAACGTGTTGCCGACTTAACTCACAGGGTATTCTCTGACATGCCTTGCTATCATGACCGTGCAAGATGTCACTGCTCCAAAAAAAACCACATGGTGGGCCCATAACCCATAGTTCCACAGGATCGAAACCTGACTCTTCTATACAACCCTGTTTCTAATGGTTGTTCCTCGCGCATGGCCTCGTATGTAATTCACGAGCCACCTTCAGGTCTGATATCGGACACAATACTTATTCCCGTTGCTTTGACCCTTTCACGCCCTATAACAGGCATCGAACGATTGCCTGCCCGCTCGAAACTTCCCAGGTTACCTCCTTATTTTGCTCTCGATATTTTCTTAAGTTTCGATTCGAGGGTTACTTTCCACCACCTTCCTCGATGTTATCGACCCGATAGTCAACCTTGTCGAGGCCCGTTCTCCCAGAATGCCCACCCTTTATTCTTTCGTAAGTACGATGGAGTTCCTGAAGAAAGGACGCCGACTTCATCATGATGACCGAAGCAGAAAAATGAAGACATCAATGTATTGGACCAGCCTCTTCGAGAAGAGCAAGCCAGGATGAGAAGACCTGCTAGATTCGTTACCAAACCTTCCCCCTTACTCCCCTTTTAAATCTCGGGACGAGATTTCTTGTAGTAGAGGAGAATTGTGACGCCCGGATAATTATGCTACAGTAAAACTACGCTAATGATGCCACGTCACCTCTGTTAGTGTTGATAATCTCGCGTTAGTTCAAAACCGGATCAAAATTCAAATTCAAAAGAAAAGCAAACAACAAAAGTTTTCAAAAAATTAAAACTAAAATGTTCGGGTTGTTTCAAATAAATCGTAAGCAATTATGGTGGAGAAACCAAACTTTTATGTAATGCTTAAATTAACTATAAGGATTTAAACAGTAGCAAAAACAATTAATTAAATGCCTTTGACAAATAATAAATTACTAAACTATTTTATTTTGTCACCAAACTTTTTGTGGCATTGGGGTATTTTGTAACACTAATTTAGGTACTACTTGTATATTTTATAAAACAAAAATATATAGAAAATAAATAGAAAACTAATAAATAGAAAGCAAATAAATACCAAAAAAAAGGAAAAAACCCCCCGGGCTCCGGCCCAGCAGGCCACCGGCCCAACTGGGCAAAGGCCTAGCCGGCCACTCCCCCACTCCTCCTTATCCACTCCCCACCAAACCCTAGCCACCTACCGCACATCCCCTCCCCTCGATCTCCCACGATCCCCCCTCTCCCTCGGTCGCTCCTCCCCCCTCTCCCGATCCCATCTGGATCGGGCCAACCGTGCACTCGCCCGACACCGCATCGGCGCCACCTCGCCACGACTTCGCCCCGCCGTACCCGGCCGCGGTCGTCGCTGCTCCCGGCGAGCCGCCCCGCGCCGCTGCCACCAACGCCCCCCCCTTGCTGGCCCACATCGTTCTAGATCGAGGCAACCGCCTCGACCTCGCCGCCGGACACCGCTCGCCGGAGCCGCTCCGCGTCGCCTCGCCTCCTCACCGGACCTCCTCAAGCTCCTCCTCGACCCCCGCTGCCGAACCCCTACCGCCCCTGTGAGCTCCCCCTCTCCTCGTTCCCCTGTGCGCCTTGCCTCTCCCCTGCGCTCGGCTCCGCCGCCCGCCGGCGCCCGCGGACAGCCGCACCCGGCAAACCACGTGGTGCCCCGCCCGTCTCACGCCTCCCCTGCTCTTGGCCGCGCGCGCCTCGCGTCGAGGCAACGCCTCGCCGGCGGCCTTGCCATCGATCGCCCGCGGCCCCCTTGCTGGCCGCCGCTCGGGTCCGTCCCGCCGGGCCACTGCGCCCCCCTGCCCCGGCCACCTCGGCCATGGCCTCGCCCCTTTCCTGGCGCAGCCGCTGCCACTGCCCCGTTGGCCAGCATCCTAGCCGCGCCCTCGCCGTGGCCTCGTCCCTGGCCGGCGCCCCCTGTCATCCTGGGCAAGCGCCCAAACGGGCTGGGCATGAGCGCCCGCTAGCAACCGCCCCGCAATGGCCCTCTGGGCCACTGACTATAGGCCCCGCCCATAGAACGGTTAAAGAAAAAAAAACGAATTAAAAAAATAAAAATAAAAATAATAAATTAATTAATAAAAATTAATAAATAAATAAAGAAAGAAAATAAAAATAAAAATAAATTTAATTAACTAAATTAATTAAGTTAATTAATTCTGTTTAAATTAATCTAATTAGTTAGTTAATTTAATTAAACATTAGTTAATTTGCTAACGGCCCTGACAGGTGGGACCTACCTGTCAGGTTGACCAGGTCAACGGTCAACGTTGACTGCTGACGTCAGCATGACATCATGCTGATGTCATTAATCCAAATTTCGAATTAAATTAAATAATTAAGTAAATTGCAGAAATTATTAAAATCTTTAGAAAATCATATCTTTTGAACCGTAGCTCAGATGGAAATACTTTCTACATGAAATTTGCTCAGAACGACAAGACGAATCCGGATACGCAGTTCGTTCGTCCACCACACCTCCCTAACCTATCGAACTCGCAACTTTCCCCCTCCGGTCCGTCTGTCCGAAAACGCAAAACATCGGGAATACTTTCCCGGATGTCCCCCCCCTTCGCCGGTACCACCTACTGTCGCGTTAGGACACACCTCGCACTGCTCTTTGTCATGTCATGCATCGTCATGCTTATGTTTGCATTGTATTTACTGTTTCTTCCCCCTCTTCTCTCCGGTAGATTACGAGACCGACACTGCTGCTGCCCAGTTCGACTACGGAGTTGACGACCCCTCCTACTTGCTAGAGCAACCAGGCAAGCCCCCCCCTTGGTCACCAGATATCGCCTATTCTTCTCTATACTGCTTGGATTAGAGTAGTGTAGCATGTTACTGCTTTCCGATATCCTATCCTGATGCATAGCCTACCCTTGCTACTACTGTTGTTGCCTTTACCTGCAATCCTACATGCTTAGTATAGGATGCTAGTTTTCCATCAGTGGCCCTACATTCTTGTCCGTCTGTTGTGCTATATTATCGGGCCGTGATCACCTGGGCGGTGATCACGGGTATATACTTATATACTATATACATGACACATGTGATGACTAAAGTCGGGTCGGCTCGTAGGAGTACCCGCAAGTGGATCTTTGTGGCGGAGCGACAGGGCAGGTTCAGACCGCCTAGGTGAGAGGTGGGCCTGGCCCTGGTCGGCGTTCGCGGATACTTAACACGCTTAACGAGATCTTGGTATTTGATCTGAGTCTGGCCATTTGGTCTATACGCACTAACCATCTACGCGGGAGTAGTTATGGGTATCCCGACGTCGTGGTATCAGCCGAAGCTCTTTTGACGTCAGCGGCTGAGTGGCGTGCGCCGCATTGGACCATAAGCTCGCGCTTGTATTAAGGGGGCTAGGTCTGCTTCCGGCCGCGTACGCAACGTGCAGGTGTGCATAGGGCGATGGGCCCAGACCCCTGCGCGCATAGGTTTAGACCGGCGTGCTGACCTCTCTGTTGAGCCTAGGTGGGGCTACGACGTGTTGATCTTACGAGGCCGGGCATGACCCAGAAAAGTGTGTCCGGCCAAATGGGATCGAGCGTGTTGGGTTATGTGGTGCACCCCTGCAGGGAAGTTTATCTATTCGAATAGCCGTGTCCCTCGGTAAAAGGACGACCCGGAGTTGTACCTTGACCTTATGACAACTAGAACTGGATACTGAATAAAATACACCCTTCCAAGTGCCAGATACAACCCGGTGATCGCTCTCTAACAGGGCGACGAGGAGGGGATCGCCGGGTAGGATTATGCTATGCGATGCTACTTGGAGGACTACAATCTACTCTCTTCTACATGCTGCAAGATGGAGATGGCCAGAAGCGTAGTCTTCGACAGGACTAGCTATCCCCCTTTTATTCTGGCATTCTGCAGTTCAGTCCACTGATATGCCCCTTTACACATATACCCATGCATATGTAGTGTAGCTCCTTGCTTGCGAGTACTTTGGATGAGTACTCACGGTTGCTTCTCTCGCTCTTTTCCCCCTTTCCTTTCTATCTGGTTGTCGCAACCAGATGCTGGAGTCCAGGAGCCGGACGCCACCGTCGACGACGACTCCTACGACACTGGAGGTGCCTACTACTACGTGCAGGCCGCTGACGACGACCAGGAGTAGTTAGGAGGACCCCAGGCAGGAGGCCTGCGCCTCGTTCGATCTGTATCGCAGTTTGTGCTAGCCTTCTTAAGGCAAACTTGTTTAACTTATGTCTGTACTCAGATATTGTTGCTTCCGCTGACTCGTCTGTGATCGAGCATTTGTATTCGAGCCCTCGAGGCCCCTGGCTTGTATTATAATGCTTGTATGACTTATTTATGTTTTAGAGTTGTGTTGTGATATCTTCCCGTGAGTCCCTGATCTTGATCGTACACATTTGCGTGCATGATTAATGTACGGTCAAATCGGGGGCGTCACAATGCCTCCGTTTTTCACGGACACGAGATTTGACATCACCAACATCCCAATCGCTCATGGCGGCCGTGCTGGGTGGAGGGCTTGCTGGAGCGGCTGGAGGTCGCCCCTGCGCGCTGCAACGCCATGGGTCCCCGCGGGGCTGGGAACCGCCTAGGGTCATGTCAGCTGGACGCCCGTAAGCCGCCGGATGTCTCTGTGCTCTCTCTCCTATACTCGTACCTTGGCACTATTGATGAGGTGGGCAATTCGCATGTGTAAGGTATTGGATGATGTGGCACATCGCTGATATGGAACAGTGTGCATGATGAAACAATAGGAAGTAGTGGGGAGCAACTTCTTAAGAATGGTAAATTTGTGAAAACGAGTGTAACAACATTACTTAATTAATGCCAGCTCGTTTCAGCCACACACACAAAAAAAACGAGCGATCAACAATTTGCATGAAAATTCAACACCTTAATTGAGTGGTGGAGAACATAGATGTGACATAAGTAAATCTCGTCTAGATGAGAATTAGCAAATCCATATTCTTAAACTCTCATCTTATAAAAGGTGATGCCCTCGCATAAGGCCACCAACTACTTATGTAGGAGTACAATATTACATCACCTCATTTTTCTTTCAATGACATTCCAACCACTGGCTCTTACACGCTTTAAGTCTGTCCACGACTTCACCCATGGTGGGCCTGTCATTTACGTCGTTCTCATCGAGACACTGCAGCGCGATCTTGCCAACCTCCTCGAGGCACTCCATATGCTCCTCCCTATTTGCCACAATGTCTTTATCAAACATCTGCCTCGCTGACCCTTCCACGGAAGCCTTGATATATTCCATGGGAAGGCTTTGATTTCCATTGTAAATCGCCTTCTTCCGGGTGACGAGCTCCAGCAGGATGATACTGAAGCTATACACATCGCTCTTCGTGGTGAGCAGCCCGGTTTTCATGTACACGGGGTCAATGTAGTGCCTGTCCGCGATCACCCAGTTGGTGTGGTGGTCCTTGTCCATGGACAGGAGCCTCGACGTGCCAAAGTCTGACACCTTTGGCACAAACCTGTCGTCGAGGAGAATGTTAGCTGACTTCACATCGCCATGAACGATGGCCATACTCTGGCTTGCCTCCGCGTGCATGTATGCGAGGGCAACCGCAGAGTAGATGGCAATGTTGAGGCGTGTCTCGAGGGGTAGAGGGTCGTTCTTGACATGGAGCACGTCATAGAGGCTTCCCCTGGGAACGAACTCGTACACTAACATAGGAACGTCTGTCTCCAGGCAGCAACCTATAAGCTGGACCAGGTTCCGGTGGCTGATCTGGGACTGGATCTTGATCTCGTTCACGAAGGACTCCTTGTGCCGGTCATCCTTGATAGTGGTGGACTTCTTCACGGCAACACCTGCGTTCTCACCGGAGCCGGTGGTTCCCTTGTAGACTGTCCCAAAAAAGCCTTGGCCAATGATAGAAGTGAAGTTGTTTGTCATGTATCTGATCTTTGCCTTGGTGAAGATTTCGATCTTGATGCTTTTGACTAGTTGTCCGCCGTTCTTGTTGAACCTATCTCTCAGCTTTCTTTTCTCTCGCTCCATGAGTAAGAATATGAGTAGCAACGCGAGTAATGCAATGCCAATGATTGTTCCTGCGTGCAAACAGATGTTATTTGCGCAAACTTTAGAACAATTGTAATTTTTAACTTTTCACAGAATAATGTAGTACATGTACAAAACTACTAGGTGTTAAAATCCAGTGAAATAGAGATATATTTTAGAATGTGGAATTTCATATGTTATAGCATTAAGAAACTACATAGGGCATACACACAATGCCTCACCTATAACTGCTACTGCAGCCTTGGACAATAAGGGTTCACACCCCTTGTTACCGTCGTCCCGTCGTCCAAAATTGCATTTACACTCGTAATCACCTTCTAAATCGTGGCATCTCCCTCCATGACAAGGATACATGTTCTTATTTAAGCACTCATTAATATCTGAAAATTTATGGAAAAGCAGGGCATATTAATGGAAAACATGAAAATAAGTTAGTATTAATTACTTTTTAGGTTTCTATGTGCTTGCAAATAGTGAGAGAGCAAATGAGTACTAAATATTCCTGAGATCCCAAATCTTTCTCGGCAGACTGTCTATGTTCAAATCCAGAGGATACGCTAAAAATTTAAAAATGCTCAATGTGGTGAGAGGAATACACAAATGTATCAACAAATATAAATGAAAAAAAAAAGAAGTTTCTTTCAGATAATATCATCAAATGAGCAGGGAAGTGTACATACTCTTGCATCCATTTTTTATGTATGGATTGCCGGTGTATCCCTCTAAGCAGTTGCAGAAATAGCCCGTCGCGCTGTTGCTAGCATTAACGCAGTAGCTCTGGGTGCTAACACATGCGCCGTAGGGATCAATATTTGCCTTGTCAACAC
This sequence comes from Triticum aestivum, assembly GCF_018294505.1. Taxonomy (NCBI): domain Eukaryota; kingdom Viridiplantae; phylum Streptophyta; class Magnoliopsida; order Poales; family Poaceae; genus Triticum; species Triticum aestivum. Next base: position 16,587,333 of record NC_057799.1, read on the forward strand.
CCTGCGGCACCGGCGGGCATCTCCCGTCGCTAATTGACCAGTCAAGAACAAGTGGAACAACAGTGCCCTCTCCAAATCTCTTGGCGAATGTCAAATTTCCAACTAGGTCATTTTTTCTGAATTTGTACCTGTTTTACAAATCCTCAAGGAGGTGAGCTTGGTTAGTTTCCATATTAGTTTGAGTTAATTTCTTGCTTGTAGCTAGCTAGCGCGTTCAAGTTGATCTGGACTTGGCAGTGTGTGAGACCTGTTAGCACTTGCGTTTGTGTTCCCAAGCGGTAGTAGGACTACGAGCCAATTTAGGTTGAAATACCAATAAAGGTTGCCTTGTGAAGATTATAGGAAGCACGTAATGTTGACTCCGCTTTGGATTCAGTACACGTCCAAGTATGTGTGTATAAAAATCGCCAAGCCACAATGCACTGGACACGTACGAGATGTGATTTTGGCCACATGTATTTTCGTGTGCTTGTCTTGGTGATATGTGATACAATCAATCCTGAGTTCATAATTCACTCTATTTTCTTATATCATAGGATGTTCTTTGATGATAAAAATGCTAAAGAAATTTGATTGTCATATAATTCTAAATTTACAATTATTTTGGATTTGCTTGATTCTTCTTGTAAGTAAAATACACTATTTAAGATGTTGTTAATAATAACTAGCAAGATGGTCCTTGCAGCTGTGAGGGCATTATTTTTAGCACACTGAAAAGTATTAGACAAATCAACTTAAGAATTCATAAACATACATTTATATCACTAACAATAAATAATATGGTTATATAACTATCCCAAAGTTATTCTAAATAAAATATCATAATGGAAACATCTTTAACGTCTTCAATTTGTGCGCGAGTGGTAAATTATTATGTCATTTGCAAGAACACCATATACTATTGATCAGATGTAGTGTTGCCTTTACATACAACTAGATCACTACACGAGAATGAAACTTCAGATCATGAGCTAACTTGCTATTTTGTATGTTGTGATAGATGAGTGCATGGCGATAAAATATATAGTGGTGGTCACTAGTATTAGACTCGGACTTACGAAAAATCTGCATATTATGATGCAAATAATAATGAGTGTTTCATCAAAACAATGGTCAAATGTTGCTTTGACAAACTTACAAAGACATATCAATTATGGTTCAATAGAATGTGTTATGTGCAATTATGAAGAAATGCCATTCTAGTCTATTAATAATGGCTCAAAGCATAATTGTATTCTATATAATGTCGAGGACTTCATTGTGTTAGGATTTTCTGGCGTTACTATATTTTTAGGTGGCCATCTGTACTATAACAAATATCTTGTTATGTGAATACTATTAGGAAGATGTAGTTTTAGATAGAGAAATTATGGTTAAAAACAATGACACTATATGCATCTTGAATTTTTGGATGATCTTTTGAATGGAATAAGTTCCTTAATAAATTAAGTAAAAATAATTTATCCCCATTGATAGGATAGGAGACATGAATTGTTAGAACTTTACATTTACCTTTTCATCAAGTCTTCTCATCTACTCTCTCCAATCAAACATACTCGATGTGCATTCGGTAGTTATATTTGGACATAGACATGGATCCCAAAATACAACATTGAATATTGTTTTTATATTAATGATAACTTAGCAACATATATTTTCTACACAAATTTAATTATATATGTCAGCTTGCTTCATTAATTTATTTATTTTCAATATCAAAGTGAAAAGGTACACTGCAAGATTTTTGAAACATCTTCCATTAATATTTTTAGTTTATTTTCCACTAATCCTTATCACTTTGTGCGTGTTACAGTCAACTCTCCCATCATAGCATTTCACACTCCAATTCGCATGTATTTTTCATGTCATGTGACATTGAGGCTTGAACAAAGTTCTAGAACCAGTCACTAATTGTAGCATGTCTTTTAACACATGTAACCTTACTCCCATGACAACACAAAATTAATCCAATCTGTCAATACTCTTTAGTAGCACTGGTCGTCTTGGCACTGTAGACAAACACTACTTGCATATTTCTCTACTGGTGCTTGTGCAGCAGTGCGGGTGCCTCACAATCATCTACACAATATAAGGTTATGTACTACATGGATCAATGTCGATTTTGATTGAGTGTATCAGGTTTGGATTTGTGTAACTATCATCATCTGTAACATTTGTGACTTATAATAGCATGTTATATTGTGTGTAGTCCAAACAATAATATAAAAGTTTGTATGTTGGTAGATGATTACGAGGATATATATTGTATGATACGTATAGGGGTGCTTATGATTGTGGCATGTTTAGGTGTGGTAACGAAGATTAATCACATGTAGTATATATCGTAATAAAAGGATGCTCCACCATATTGATGACCAGAATTCCTAACATGCCTCTCTTTTCTCTGTTGTATGATGATTTAAATTAAAATACATATATCTTTAGTTATAACTATGATTATCATTGGCTTTGATTTGTTTGGTTCATTTACAAAGATCTAGCGATTATAGTCTAGTAACAAGTAGAGGGTTCATCGTACTAATGGTAAAAAATTACTTATAGTCAAAAACTTTTAGGATGTGATTAATATGTGCCCCTTCAGTTGTAGAAGCCAGTCTGCCAATAACAATGTGAGTATTTAGTTATGGAAGATTACTTATAGTCAAATACTTTTAGGATGTGATTAATATGTGCCCCTTCGGTTGTAGAAGCGCTCCCTCCATCCTTTTTTTGGCTCGACGCCGGCGAGCCCGGCAGCGCGCCCCCGCTCCCTCCGTCATTTTTTGGTTCAACGCCGGTGAGCACGGCCACGTGCCCCCACAGCACCGCTGCAAATCCGCTCCATCAATCCCTCTAGCTCCACTCTGATGTGCTCCATGGCCGCTGCAAGCCACCATCCAACCTCCCCCTAGAAGTTGCATCCAGCTGAGCAAGAAGCTGCAACTATCACTGGAGAAGTTGCAACCAACGAGTGGGGAGTTGTGACCGGTGCCCGGCGTATATGCGACTGTGGGCAATGGTGGAAGAAGTTCCAAATGCCGACTTCAGGTGCTAGGACTGGCGACTCTTGGTGTTGGAACCGGCAATGTCCTACGGCGTGAAAGCTGATGCTCACACCAGTGCTGGAGCTGACGTACCCCCTACGCCACGTGTTGGAGACGACGACCACAAGATTTGAGCCGACAACGGCAAGTGCTGCAACCAGCACGCATCCGTGCTGGAGACGACAGATACAATTGTTGGGAGACCTGTGGCGGCCGGCGTTCAGGATGTTGGAGCTACGGTTACAATGTGTTCGAGATACCCGTGAAGGTTTTTTTTGCTGGAACCAGCTTCAAATTTTGCTACCACTGTCTTCAGGTTTATATTGGAACAAACCAATTTTTTTGGTACCATGCTTTTTTACTTGCTAAACCAGTGTACCAACTTGCTACCACCGTATTTGATTTTTGCTAGAACTGGCCAAAATTTTGCTGCCATGTCTTCTTTTGCTGGAACCATTGTATCACTTTTGCTACAACCGTTTTGATTTTTGCTACTAATGCATTGTCGATTGTTACATACATTTTTTTCATGAGGTTACCGAGCCCGCAACTATGTATTTTTCACTGCAACTATTGTCGATTTTTGCTACTACCGGTGTCGGCATTTGTTGCTTTCATGCCCGTGCAAATAAGAGCTGCAACCAAAAACGACGACGAGCTGCAGCGGTGGTGCGTGGGTGGTTTTTCAACCAAGGTGTTGGGGGCATTGCGACATTTGCTCGAGAAGGAGATCGAGGTTTTTTTTTGGGTGCAACCCCAAACACGGCGATGACTACTTTTTTTGCTGCTAGCAACTACAGCTCCGCCCGGCTGAATTCAGAGGAGAAGGGTGCTATGCGCGTGGGGAGCGTCGGTATTCCCCTTTTTTTTATCTTGTGAGCGGTGAAGGGAAGAAGATGATACAAGGGGGGAGTCATATCTAACGGCTGTATACAAGGGAATCGGGTGGTTACGTGGTGACCAGCTCAAATTTGGGCCAGTCGACCGGCGCCTAGCACTGTCCTATAATTTAATATCTTGTACTATGATGTGTCCACTGCCGTATTAGCAAAAGTTATCAAGCTACCAATTCTAACATTTTAATGGTGGGCTTGATTGCACTTAAAATACCGTCACCGTCACCAGATCCATACGAAGTCAAGCCAACTTTCAGGACACCATATGTTGCACATATTATGGTAGGAACCTTACCGATCGATTTGTGATTCGGTCTGGTAGCCTGCATTGAAACATATATTCTTATTTTTTTTTTCTAGCACAAGTACGTAGTCTAAGTTACTTTCTATGTGATCAAGTTGACCCGGTAATTAATTAGGACCTAGTAAGTGACACATGTCAGCTACGAGCACACTGCAACTTCGAATGTTTTTTATGGCAAGTTTAGTTATGCGAAGATGGCAAGTTCAGTTGGTAAGCATGACAACTTTCGTGCTTCAGTTTATGCTTGACAGAAATTTCCATGTGTCACTGAAATTTGTTATCCTTGTGTGAGTGCATCTGCCATCGAAAAACGTCAAGGCTGGATTGCCATGCACCTGACATGTAGCACTTGTCATTTGGGATTAATTAGGTAAGATTTGATTAGTTTGAATAGGAGCGAAAGAGAGCCATGTTGTTATTTGTCTAGTACAACCTCCGTCCCAAAAACGCTATCTTACATTTGTCTAGATACAGAAAAGGACGAATTTAAGGAAGGGCGAGGGGGGGCTATACCCCCCTCAACAATCTACATCTTCTTCTATGGTAGTGGCTGCTGCAGCCAAAAAAATTCACGCCATGAGAGCTTCGCCCCTTCGTGAGTACGCTCACCCCCTCTATGCATAAAATCTAGCTCCGTCCCTGGATACAAATGTATCTAGACACATTTTAATCATAGATACATCTGTATCTAGACAAATCAAAGACAACAATCTTTTCAGGATGGAAGGAGTACTACTTGAGTTTCGGTTTGAGCAGGAAGAGATTCCTAGTCGGTTACGTGAACTAGGCATGGTTTTTACGTGCCTGCGAGGACTATATATATTGAGGGTCGTGTAGCGTAAGATTTTTTTTATGTGAATCTCTACCTAATAATAAAGGGGCTTCTATTGGTACGTCATTTAAATTGCCACCAAAGTTGTAAAATATTACCCATGAATGGCAACCATAAGTGATAAAAAAAAAATTTCACACAGGAGAATCCCCCAACTGTGCCGGCCTATGTAGTAGGGACCTTCTATATTACTCCCTACGCGCTAGGAGAAGACGGTGCACGCCCGTTTGGGCCGGCCCATGTCCGGGCGACTAGTTTTTGAAATTTCGTTTTTTATTTTCTGCTTTTCTTTTCTGTTATTGTTTTTTTGTAATTAAAATAATTTGGGACTTCTAGCAAGTTCTGAAAAACAAAAAAACAGGAATTTTGAAATAAAATATTAAATAAATCATCCAATCTTTGTGTATTAAAAAAATGACAGTGTTATTGTAAAAAAATGTTCGCTGATTCAAACACAGATTGCAAATTCGAAAAAAAATATTCGGGAATTAAAAAATGTTCATGACTTTTTGAAAGACTTGGGCATTAAATTTTTAAAGAAATTGAAAAAAAATTCGCCAATCCAAAAAATATTCAGGAACGGAAAAATATCTAAATATTGATATATTATTCGTGACATACAAAATAGTTATTCATTTATAAAATGTTAGCTGATTCAGAAAACGATCATGCATTTAAACAATGTTCGTTAAATCAAAAAAATGTTCATTAAATCAACTAATATTCGTGAATTTCAAAAATGGTTCCTAAAATTTCCAATATATTTTTTGTCTATTCTAGAAATGTTCGGCGATTCAAGAAAGTTTTTTAAATGTTTTTTCACAATTTTAAAAAATGTTTGCAAATATTATAATATGTTCACGAATTCAAAAAATGTTCTTGATTTTACAAAATGTTAGAAAATTTGTAAAAGTGTCACTAATGTCAAAAATATTCACGGTTTTAAATGTGTGCACAAGTTTAAAAAATGTTCATGATTTCTAAAATTGTTCATGATTTCACGAAATTGCGAGTGTGAGTGTATCTCGGCAATGCAGCAAAATGTTGTCTGGCCATTGGAGATTACAATTTCTTTTTTACTTCCGTTGCAACGCACGGGCCCTTTTGCTAGTTGAATAAAAAGTCAGAAGCATCCCATGTTGGGGGAAACCTAATATCGTGCTTGCTTTTGCTTCTCCGAGGCAGATTTTTTCGTTGCTACACATGGAGTTGATTTAATCTACTCGGCAACAATTTTCGAGCTTACGTTCTAGCATCTTTTCTCGAGAGGAAGTTTTTGTTTTTGCTGCTAGAACCATGAAAGACCAGGCCGCGACTTGTACAATTTTGCATCTCGCTACTTTGCGATTCATCATATTCTAATTAATGATTAGTGATACATGATTTCATTTGGTATTTTTAATACATATTAATTTGTACTTACAAAAGAGTGCATTTATACCTAACTTGCCTTACATTCCCATTACTTAGTGCGCTCTTGGCTCAAGAGTCCTTGAAACATACGTTCTGACAAGTACATCTGAATTGAACATAGGCAATGGATTTGATTGAACGTACATATTTGAAAAGGACTATACTGATAATTTTTTTTTATTTCTCGATAGCCATATGTTATAGACCCAACAATCACAATAATTTTGATGATATGGATCCAATGGTTAAGATCTATTTAGTAATGTTATGGGGATCCAATCCCTGAAAAAATTAAACACTTTGCATGGAAAGTTCTAAATGGGCCACTCCCTTGCTTTGGTATCCTATCAGATAGACATATTCCACTAATTCCCCAGTGTCCGATCTGTCCCATTGGACTTGAGGACATCCAACATACTTTATTTAGCTGTCGTTGAGCTATGGATGTGTGGACAGAGCTGGGACTACATGAAATCATAACTGATGCAATGGAGGAGGAACGGTCGGATTCTGTGGCAATGGAGATCCTGACACGGAATCATTCGGTCCCGGACGAATTACTTATAGCATAATTGATCATGCATGGTAGCTTCTTGGTATATTTGGTGGCAAGGCCTCCAACATTACAGAATAGTTGTTTCTATCAAAGTACCGGTGATGAATTATACCAGAGCACATACATCAAAGCAGGCTATGAGGACGCAAGATCATATGTGGAAGAAGCTGGGAAGTGTGTTATTGAAATTAATGTAGATGCGGCATTTCATATGAAACACTTACGGGTGCTACAGGCTCGATTGCTCGTGACGGAAAAGGTACCTTTATAACTGCAACTAATTGGTTCCTTCCACATATCGGTTGTGTCAATGCGGCAGAGGTAACAGCAATCAGAAATGGATTATACTTAGCAGGATGAATTAGGTGTAATAAGTTGATGATAGAATCTGACAACTGTTTTGCGGTGGAGGCAAATCAGCAAGGAGGCAACCATGTAGGTTCTGTGTGGCTATAGTACTCGAATGCAAGGAGCTGGCCCTAGATTTCGCAAAGATATCATATGCCCACTCTCTTTGAGAAGCAAATGAAGTTGTTGATGTGTTAGCGAAGAATTCTTTTAGCGGAAAATGTTCTGCATTCTGGCACTCAATGATGCCTGATTTTACTTCTCAAGCTCTTGTAAATGACCTATGGATTTTCTGAGAAACAAAGTCTTTACTCCTTCAAAAAAAAGAATGTGTAGATCTAACCTACTTATTTATGTACTTTATGTAAATCTAACATATGTGATCTATTAAACTATAAGTCCAATACAACTATGATGATCGAACTGATATGATTTGTGTAGGTACAATTACATAGATCTAACACATACAATTTGTTTAGGTTCGTTTATGTGGGTCCAGCAGATGTGATCTATAAAAATAAATCCAACATTCAAAATGCTATTGATGATGTGGATCAACATGGTGTCTCGAAAAGAACCCCTAATTGTGCTTTAAGTATATAATAGATAGATAATGCTAATAATAAGTAGTACAAGTAGAACAAAGCAATACACACATATGAGACGTAGCCCTGCTGAAAGTGGTGTTGGGGTGTTCGGGGAGGCCCTGACCTACCGATGGGATTCATAGTCTTATCTTCTTGGGGTAGATAATTCTCAGTTCGGTGTTTGGGGAGGCCTTGAACTACCAATGGGAGCCATAGTTTTATCTTGGAGTGGATAATTCTCCCGGTGTGGAAGAAGATCTCCATGCCTTGCCCTCATCCTGGTGATGCTTCTGTGTACCATCAGGAGGCATGTGAATAATGGTGTGTCCTCAAATCTGGTTCATCGAGTCTGGCTTTTTTCTCTGCAGGTTGTTTCGGTCGATCTCATGCGGAGCAAAAAAATGTGGTTGTATGTCTTGTTCCTCCGACTCCAACTCCGACTACTAAAAGTTGGCTAGACTCAGTCTCATCGGAGAGTGTGGAGGTTTGTATTCCTCGACTCTTTTTGACTGAAACTAGAACCTTCTACTGGCCTTCCTTGTTGTCTTCTTCTCCGGGGCAACGGTTTACCGTGCAAATCGCGACCACAGGCATCTCTTATAGTATACATATATGAGATTTTTTGACCTATGTTTCTACGAGCTCCTAAGTTTAAACAAGTTTTCTCTCCTGGGACAGAGGCCCAAAGGCGACAACGAACTTCACCCACAACGCGCCGCCGGTGGATGCTCAAGGGAGAAGACAACAACAACATGAAGGATTTGTATGTATTTTTTAATTTATATAAGCATGTTTTATAAGGGTTTATGCTAGTTATATATGTCCTTTGCCTTTTCGCAAAAAAATGCAGTAAGAGTACTTTAGTCAACTAAATTAGCAACATGGATTAGTGAGCTGGTCTTATAGGTAAAGTTTTAGATGGTGAATTCACATTGGGTTTGGAGCTAATTAAGAGATGGCAGAAGGATATAGATGTAAGTAGACAGAATAAGTTTTAATTTGTACTAATTTTAGTTTTGTCCCCCGATTATATACCATGATTTGTGTTCTTTTCCGTCGACCAATCGGTTGTCTTTCTATCGGATCGCTAGTGCTTCTATAGATCCGCCCATTAATTGTGAGGCCCCTTTTTTCCTTGTTTTGAATTTCTTTTGCACTCTCCTAGCTATATCCATCATGTATCCCCCATGGTAGAGGCATACGTGACATGTTTAGACAACATGTGAATCAATGTCACTTAGATGTATATACACTAATTCATAGTACTGTTTTATAATTAACTAGATAATCAACGAATGTTTGCTGGGAGGGATGGAAACTGCGAACATTTTGATGGAACATTTAGTTGACGCGAGGATGGCAAATATGGCAATTTTAGTTTGCAAGCATGGCAAATTTTAGACGGAAAACAGAACTGCGGTGGAGTTGTCATGCTCGGCCAACACAATTTGCCATCGAAATCATTCGTGAATTCCATCCCTCCCGGTGAATGTTCACTGACTATTGGGGTCCTTATAACTGAAGCTTTATGTTTTCTAAATCAAAGGATATGAATATGATCATTGTGGATACAATTTTAATAGTACTTCATTCCCCACAATTATATGTCTAGATTTATTGGGTTCATATGGACATGTTTAGTATTTTTTTATTAGGAAAATACTTCTTGTCTAGATGAGAATTAGCTAAGTCACATCTAACTTCCTAACCACAAGATTTATTTTTTCATGATCCATGCATGTTTGAGCACGGCTCGCGCTGCGTCGTCGTGCATACACAAGTCGTTGTGTGTGTTCCTATTGCAATGTGTTGTTGTGTTGGATTTTCGTTTTCTTGTTTGTTTGGCTTGGCTGTTCACCTCATGTAAGGGCCATGTGTGAGCTCTTTTTTCCTGTCAGAGGATGTGTCCCGTTGTGTGGTGTTTTGGTGAGTTATCTTATTCATTGTATTTTCTTTTTGCTTTGTTTTGCCTTTCGAGGGAGAGAGGTAGAGAACAGAGTATATAGGAGCTAGATTGCCTTGGCTTATCGATACATGTCTATTAAGCTATTCCCTTCTGCTAGTGTTTTTTCAACGTAAATGTTGTTATGTATACATGGTAACCATCTGTAACAGGAGTTCTATATTTTTTTTTCGTATTTTATAGGCAAACCTTTTTGATCTGATTGCACATCTACCCTCGACAAATGTCTCCCTTGGATCCGGTTGCATGTTTATTTTCAACATGCAATTTATTCTAAACATACAACTTATCCGATCCTGACCCATTTGCATGTCCAGCCTCGACATGCAACTCGTCTGATCTCGTTGCATGCTCACCCTTGATATGCAATTAGGTCTACCCATTTTTGTTTGAATTGCATGCCCACCTTCGACATGCAACAATGGAGACTACCCCTTTTTATCCGCCTTTTTCCGGTTTACAAGTACACCGTTGATACACAACTGGTTCTCATACATTTTTGTCTTATATGCAAATCCATCCTTGACACGTAGTTGGGGGCGACCACTCTTTTGCCAGTTGCAACTCGACCCCTGACATGCAATGAGTGGCCATGGGCCTGCCTTTTTTCTTGTTCGAGTTACAAGTCCACCCTGGATACGCAACTGGAGCCCAACCCACTTTTATCATAGCTGCAAGTCCAACTACCCATTGACATGCAATTGGGTGCCCTCGTTTTTTATGCCATCAGCAAGTCCTCGCATTTTCTTGTCTGAGTGCAAGTGCACCATCAGCAGGCAACTAGGGTCCAACCCATTTTTTCCCTAGTAGCAAATCCAACTACAACCCTATACACAATTGGGGGGCACCTATTTTTTGCGAGTTGCAAGACCACCCTAGGTACGCAACTGGATGCCCGACCGAATTGTCCTAGTTGCAACTCCATCCTCGATATGCATCTGGGTTCCGACCCAATTTTCTCCTAGTTGCATGTGCAACCTCTACAGGCTTGCAACTCTACCCCCGACATGTAAATGGGGTGGCCACCTTTTTTCTTGTCCCAGTTGGAAGTCCACCATTGACAAACCAATGGGGCCCAACCCATTTTTGTCCTAGATACAGGTCCATCTACACCCCTGACATGCAATTGGCGGGGCCACCTTTTTGTCGCAGTTGCAAGTCCACCCTCAATAAACAACTGCGGGCCCGACCAATTATGTCCCGGTTGCAACTCAACCCTCGATACACAACTGGGCCCCGACCCATTTGTCTGCCAGTTGCAAGTATGTCCTTGACACGCAACTAGGCCTGACCCATCTTGGTCCCAGTTGCAAGTCCACCCATGACATGCAGTTGCAGGTCCACAACAAGACTGCAATTAAAGGCGGGAGGGGGGTTGTCGGCCAGTTCCACCTCAACATTTAAAAAAATATTCTTGACTTTTTATTAAAAGTCATAAAAAATTCTTACAATTTTGAATTTTTAAAAATCAAATTCATGTTTTTTTTAATCGTGACATTTTTTTTCAAATTCAAAGACATTTTTAAGTTTACAAACGTTTTAGTATTTGCTAACTTTTTTGAGTAGGTATCAAGTGATTTTCCTAATGTGCATACATGCATGCATAGGCAACTGATTTGCAGCTAAGCTAGTGGATAGATTGCGTGATCGTGTAAGTGTGCCTTCATGCGGATAGTGGCCAGAGTGAGTGAGTGTTGTATGTTTGTGTTCGACGCAAGTTTTTTTTTCTAGTTACTGTTTCTTTTCGGTTCAGGCCGGAAAACCCGGCTTTCAAAAACTCTCGGAATTTTTTATATTTTTGTCCGAAATTTTTAAACAAAATACGAGTTCAAAAAATTCTAGCTTCTAAATATGTATACTCCCCCTGTTTCTTTTTGTAAGGTGTTTGTGCATTTCTGCTAATTCTCTGCAATTCCTTTTTAGACCTTCAGAAAAATGAAAAGTATCTCTCTTTCGGTTACATGTATCTCTGCTTCTAGAAAAATTGGAAAGTGCATCTCTCCCGATTACCCATATTTCTTTCTTTTCTGGCCTAATTGACTTACTTGCCACAAACCAACGAATTATCCAAAGGGTAATTTCATCCTAAATTCTCTATAATAACGTGTCTTGGTCACCGTTGCCCAAAAAATTACATTTTACATAAAGGAACGAAGGGAGTATAAATTAACCCTTTCTTTTTGCAACAACTACTTTCCATTCTAGTGGTTAGGATGACTCTTTCATTACAGAAGAGTGTCCTATTGATTCCTGCCGTCTGCAGCGCGGCCAAATTTTGTGTATGGAGCGTTGAATGACAATAAAAAGATAGAAAATATTAAGTTCCCATGATGGGGAATGATCCCTGGAAGTCTAGTAGCTTCCCAGTTCTACCTGCAAGGTAAGACCTGTGTTTGGATGGCATACACGTACGTGCTGTATTTGACCTTGTTCGGTCCTTTAAATTAAAAAAACTTTATTTTTTGGTTTGTATTACAAATTTTTGGGCTACATGAAATTTTTGAAAACCGTCTGGTTTCCAAATATCTCTGGTTGGATGTAAAAAAACAAGCACAAGATGGCTGATGTGTTGCGCTTATGTCATACTTAGACGTGTCATAACCATGTCACATATAGATGAGCCCTAGACTTTCCCTTAAGAAAATACAATACTCCAACATTATTAAGGTTTACTACCGTAATTATTTTTATACTCCCTCCATTACTTTTTACCCTGCGCATAAGATTTGTGTCAAGTCAAACTTTGTAAAGTTTGATCAAATTTATATTGAAAAATATCGACATCTACAATTATAATGAATCTAATGATATTGATTAGTATTATGAATATTGATACTTTCTTTTATATGTTTGGTGGAATTAGAGATACATTGACTGCAGACTAAAAAGGAAGAGATAGAGTACTAATAGTTTTGCCATTAAGTAATAATTAGTGTCGGCTGTGTGCATCTTAGTTATGCAGAGACCAGGTGTAATACTTAAACCTTTTAAATAATAAAGCAACCCTTATCGGAAAAGTAATAAAAAAATTCAACTTGAAAAGGTAATAATTAGTGAAGCAAGAATAGCTAGCAGTACAATTTATATGCATATATAACCCTTTGAATGGCCATATAATATAATCAATATATATATATAACTATATAAAAATAAGAAACAAGTAGTAGTACATACCAGCCTTTTGTGGCGACGAAGGCATATTGGCACAGGTTGCCAGGCACATGATAGTCGCTCTCCTCCGCCCAGTCGGACCAACTCACGTTGACTAGGAAGAGGCCGGGCATTATTGACGCCTCGCAGCAGCCGTGCCCGCTGCAGGGTGCGCCGTCATCTGCCGTTTCGTTCACGCTAGCACACGTGGTGATGCAGCCGGTGTGGTAGTCGGTGCCGCTGTGCCCAACGAGCTGGGCCAGTGAATTACACCCGACGGACGTGAACACGTTATCCGACGGCGACACCAGGAACGTGGTGCTGCTGACGCTGAGTTCCATGCTCTGCGTCTGCGCGTAGATTGTATTGTTGCTGCCCGGCACGCGGCAGCTGTAGGTCAGGAAGGTGTAGACCACCATCTGCGCCGTCTCCAATGTGATGTTGGCGATCAAGATGTTGCCCAACTGGAGGCTCGGAGGGCTCGTCGTCTCGTTGCAGGTGACTTCGAAGTCGGCGTCCATGGAGCACCCAGGGCCGATGCCGAATGGGTAGTGGATCTCTACGTCCCCGCACTTTGCAGGACAGTTGGTCCGCTCGGCTGCTGGCGACACCGGCTGGCCGGAGACACCAGCAGCGAGGACCGCCGCACAGGAGACAGCAAGGAGAAGCACTGCTTGTGGCATGGCTAACATCACTGTGGGCTGCTTCCTCTGATCTCCGTCTGTAGAAGTAGAAATACATATATGCGATGTGAGGCAGGAACTTGCAAGTAAGTTCAATTACTATTTATATACCCGCAAAAAAAAGTTCAATTACTATTTAACTAACACTGAACAGAAATGCACCCACGGTCAAAAATCCAGAAGAACAGAAGCTAAGCAAACCCTAAGTGGGAAAGCTATGAACAAGGCCTACTGAAACGCGAATAAAAATGCAGAAAACAGTACTGTGCAGCTACGCTAATAGATTCAGGCAGTGCAGATAGTAGTTCTCAGATACAGTACAAAAGAAGACCAAATAGACTGTAACCTGTGCTACTCTGGTGGAAGTTGACTCCGGAATTGGCTATATGTCAAAATAATCCGAGATAGTATCCAAATTTCATGATTCAAGTTGAGAACTTGATGAACCCTCTGAACGACTTAGAGTCTGACATGAGAATAATGGATTATAAACTGATGAAAATAAAAATGTTTTGTAAAACTCGACTTCAGAGATCTAAGAATGGATTATCTCGTGATTGTGATGCTTAAAGTCAGTTCGGATTAAAACTAGCAACCACTATATACTTCGTATATAAGTGGATGCTACTGAGTGTTCAAACTTCAGAGATCTAAGAATGGACTGAACCAAGCATAATGGAGTTTGAATCTTCGTTCAAATGAAATTGTCAAGGAATTCGATTTCATTGGGGATAGTGAAGATGCTTGTGTTTACGAGAAAATAAGTGGGTGCATGATATTATTTCTAATTATTGTGTGTGCATAACAGATTGTTGATTGGAAATATTATAAATGTCTTGACACAAATTAGGACTTAATTAAAAATAGTTTTTAATAAAGTACTTGACAAGATAGCATTACTACTAGGCATAATGATATATGGAGATACTAGTGCCTAATAGGGCTAAGCAAAAATACATATTGACAAGATACTAAAGTGATTTGGTATGGAAAACACCAAGAATAGTTTCTTGCCGAGGTCACATAGAAAGAATTTTATTTAAGAATCAATGAATATTGATGAGCAAACTATATGATTGAGATGCCATTCACATTTGTGTTTGAACTAATATATATTCCATGGTATGTAAACAACTAGATATATTCAAGATATGCAAGTACTCCAAGTAAGTTGCGAGCAAGTTACCAGAGTGACCAAGGTATTGGTCATAGGAAAGCAAGTGAAAATGTGGTCAAGTACTAGTGTAGGAATCATGATATGTGTCTTGCATACACAGAATATGAAGAGATCATTGTAAGTAGTTACATCAATGCAGTTTTCATCAGTGCTCCAAGCGAATTTTTGATTTCAATTAAGGTTTTGTGTATTACATTAAGTGGTGGCGCAGTAAATTGTTCCAAACAGTTATTGCAGCAAACTTTATAACAAAGAGGCTAAGTATATTGTTTCTTTAGAAGTAAGCAATGGAAGGTCATGGATCAAATAGTTCATTCATGAACTTGGTATGATTTCGAAAGGATTGAGCCAATGGAGCACTATTGTATAATGATAGCTCAGATGCTTAACCTAAGGAATCAAAGGTCCTACCATTGATTCAATATATACATTAAGATACACAGATATGCAAAGAGACACACGAACTGAATTTGTCAGATCCATACAACAAAGTCTATACCACAACCGAAGCATAATTTACAACGATTTGCCATTGGTATAAAGGACAATAGTTTTAACTACATTATTAACTCTAGTGCAAGTGGGGGACTGTTGCAAATATGTCCTAGAGGCAATAATAATTGTGTTGTTATTTATTTCCAGGTTTGTGATTAATGTGTATATTCTATTCTATAACTGCTATGGTTCTCGAATATGTGATTCGGAGGAAAACTCATAAGCACGTGTAGAGTTATAAACGGTAAAACAAGATTCCTAGTCTTGCCTCTAGGACTAGCTCAAAGTGTTGACTGATTATTCCGTTTTCCTAATCATGGGCATGATCATAATGCCCGCAACATTTCAGAGCATGATGTTGGAAGAACACTCGTGTTGAATTGACCCAAGTTGTTTGTTATACATAGAGATTATGTCGTCTAAAGTCTATAGTCCATAACATAGGAGTTAACGTATGTATGATTCCTTAAACCATGAGAGTATCAAGTCAGTCCATACCGGAAATAAGCTTCCATTAACCAACTGGTGCAGCGAAATCGCTAGCAACGAAACTTGAAAACAAAGTCTGGCATATGCTCTCGTCCAAAACTTGGCTAGTTGAGTAGTTGATTAATGAGAGAGAAACTATATATATGACTTCATAGCTATATGCACATCCCAGAAGACCTTTCATGCCCCTAGACTCCTGAGCCATCCGATCTAGATTTTGGAATATTCCAGGCCGTTGGATGCACTCTAAATCTCGTGTGGGCCTATGAACCGGCCGGATGTCCTATGGGCTGCCATGTCGGTATAAAAATCGCATGTCATGTGATAGTCTATCTTCCCTCAAAAAAAAGTGATAGTCTATCTCTCCGTAGAATGCTTTTCTTGGCCTAGTGGTCTTGTACCGTCGGTGTCGAACGTAGCATTGTTATTTTATTTTATTTTTGCGAAAAAAAGGTAGCATTGTTGACCTTCACCCACGCTCATGTCCATATGTAACAGAATACTAGTATAAGATTCCAGCTAGGTGACTTGTGTACTCAGTGTGGAGTAGTGTTGGAACTGATCTTGACCCACGCTCTCGTCCAAACCTAACCTAGTAGAATGGGTCAATAATCAGAGCCATGGAATACTTATCAACACAATGGGTCACGGTAGTCTATTTCTCCATGGAATGCTTTCCTTGGACCAAGTGTCTTGTGCTGTCAGTTTCGTACCATTGTTGTTCTTGACCCACACTCTTGTCTGTAACATAGTTGTGGTCGGTTACTAGAGAAAATACTTTTCTAAGTTTCCAACCTACATATCTTGTGCACTGATTGCCATGGAAAACTATGTATCTAATCACGATCCACGCTCCCATCCAAACCGAACCTGGTCGAATGAGTTGGTTAGCCTACTGCAATTTTAACAACTACAATTGTTCAGGTGATCGACGGAACCAAATATATCTGGTTTCAAAAGCTGTCGAAGTTAAGGGACAAAAACCACACTGTTCAACAACTTTATTTTATGTTTGTAGCTCTTTTGATGTGATTCCGTGTCCATGT
Source organism: Triticum aestivum (assembly GCF_018294505.1). NCBI lineage: Eukaryota > Viridiplantae > Streptophyta > Magnoliopsida > Poales > Poaceae > Triticum > Triticum aestivum. The sequence goes on from NC_057799.1 coordinate 16,604,316, forward strand.
TTTCTCCGGGCATGAGCTTTCCACCATTGTTCATAGTCTCTGTTTGAGGAGTTAAATCGGATTTGGCCCTACCCTCATCTAGTTTAGCTCCTCAAGAAATTTAGGAGGCACGTCGGCCACCTCTTGATATTGAGGGCCAAAAGGAGTTCTTAGCAAAAATAAACTCCTCCCGTGTGCGTCCGCCTCTCTCCCCTGCTCAGCCGCATCCACGTCGATGCCACCATCTTTGCATCCGGCACCCAGCAGCCCCTGCCTCACTTTGATTCGATCGCCGGAAGAGGATAGCACTTGTACTTGTGGCACAGAAGAGGATAGCTTCTTAATGAACCAGCAGGAACGGCTGATTTATAGAGGAAAAAAAGTGTACCATTTTTGCCACTTACGGGTGGCATTGATGGGTAATTTGGATGACTGTGAACGGGCGGAATCACGCCGTGCTATGGGCTGCATGTGACCTGTCGCGGTGTGCTAGTGGGCTGCATGTGACTGTCCTAGACGGCTTGGGTTGGGTGGCTACAGCCAAGTGGATTGTGGTTGTCTCCCCTTTACGAGTGTACCCGTGTCTGGCTGTGTAGCTTGTACTCGGTTGGTTGCGAGATGCAGCAAAAAAGCTCGTTTGTGGGTTTTGATGACTGTCATCCCCGTCAGTCTGCCTTACGATGAAATGCAATCTACGCACACTATATGGTTTTCCACTGGCGGCGGTGGGACTTCTAGTCCAGCATTTGTACCTGCAGGGACGTGGAAAGTGCTGAGGACAATACATGATCTCGAGTTCCTAGTCTAGAGCACCCCGGTTAAAATCCTAGGTATGATTCGATTTGGTTTTACTTTGAAATGGCAATGTTTTCCGTCGTTACCTTGTTAAAGGCATTGCTTGGATATGCTCAAACTTGTTCATTAGGGTGAAAACCTAGAATCTTTTTGGTGCCGGCGGCGTTTGAGCGTCTTTTTCTTCATGAAGTCGTTGTTGTTGAAGAACATTTCTGACTATCCATGTGGTGTCAAAATATGATTGATGTGGATATGGTCATTCATAGTCTGTCGATCTTGGATCATTTTGGGGGTTTTTCCCTCGCTTAGGCATAACTATGGTCTTATATGACTTTGTTGTTTGCCAGCAGGTTTATGTGCATCCTAACTATGCATAGGTCGGGTATGCACACGTTGTGTTTGTATCCCTTGGATGCTTCATTTGAGTAAATAAATTCACTCTTTGTCGAAAAAATGTCTGAAGTTAAACTTCGTAAAGTTTGACCAACTTCATAAAAAGAAATATTAACATATATAATACAAAATTAATATCATTCGATGCGCCATGCATTTGATTTTCATATTGTATAACTTTTTTAGGTTAGATGTTAATGTTTTTTATATAAATTTGGTCAAACTTTTATGTAGCGTGACCTTATATGTCTTTTTCCCTTGTTGAAAACACACAAAATTGTCTAAGAGCGAACGGGCTGCCGCACATCCCATGCACACGCACACGTCAAAGAGCATCTATGGCCAGACTTCTCAAAGGCTCTATATACATGTAGGCCGACTGTCCGATTAGTGACTAGTCATAAAAATGTGACCCAGCCGGGATCGTCAAATCGTCTTTATACGTCCGGACTGATCGGCACCCTTCATATGCAGCCCAAATGTGGGGTAGATATGAGGAGGCCCGGACACGCCCGGGCATGTCGACCATGTCGGGTACGGCTCACGCTGGTCCATCCTGACCACACATATATTCGTGCACATCCGCATCCTGGACAAAACCCTAGTCACTCCATTCCACCCCCAAGCTCCGTTTCGGCTATCTCTAGTCTTCTCTGGCATGACGGGTAGCGGATTCGACTCCAAAATCTCCCGATCCGTCGACTGGGACATCATCCAGTGTCGGGACAAGGATGATATGGCCGTTTGCATGGCTCGCGGCTGCTCCAGGGAAGAGTGCACCTGGCGGTCAGAGTCGATCCGATGGGAATCCATTGCGTCCGCACAAATGGCGCTCGGATCTGCCGGGGTTGGTGGCTCGAGCTGCGTGCCCTCTGCCTCATCGGTATAATCCAAAATGATGGCTTTATATAGATGCAAAATGTATAATTCACGACACGATACTCGGGCCACTAAATTACGTGCAAAACTCAGACTAAACATGCAGATACATGAATCAAGATTAAAGCTAACAGAAACCACACAAGTGGCCCAAACTTCCTAGGATGATATCGCAGAATGAACGTTGAAATGCTTGGCCATAGTAGTAAACAATACTCTTTTGTTTCCTCCGTTAGTCTTTTAACAGAGAGTCTTCAACTGAGAGACAGATTCAGTTTGCTGATTCCATCTGTACTCCCAACCAACCGCGCCGAGCTCAAATTCATCAACGCGGTTCACATCACACACTGCTAGCTGCAAAACTGACCACAATCGTTCTCAGATATTGAAAGATCGAAAACGAGGAAGAGAAGAGGAAGAGTAAGAACTGCACGTACCTGTACTAATCTGGTCGAATCAGCTTCGTCGTCTCCACTCCCCACCCAGGCTTGGATTTTTGGAGTTTCTTCTTCTCCGAGCAAAACTTGAGAGATGTCTCCAAGATGAGCAGAAGTTCGTGGCAATGAGTAGGCGAAACGTGCAGAAATAGAGAAGCTATATAACCTATCTCAAGGTCCAAGTGTACTCCAATGATTGGCGATAATATATCACCAAACAGCTCCAAGTCGCCGTATATACTAGCTTTAAAATACTGTTTACTCCATTATAAGCGATAAATAATCATCCATAGCAACTACCAAGAACCTTCGGCCTCGGCTCTTCAAGTTTGACAAAGGAGCTCTACTATTGGTCTGTTCCTCCTCAGCGATGTCCTCACGGCCACCTACCATGCGCTTCCAAGAGATATTCCCTCCGTTTCCTTTTTATTTTGCATATAAGTTTTGTCATAAGTTAAACTTTGTAAAGTTTGACCAAACTCATATTAAAAGAGATAAACATTTACAATAGTACAGATATACAATATGTAAATTAGTTCCATGATGTTGATTGGTATTGTGATTGTTAATATTTTCTCATATATACTTGGTCAATTTTTTTTCAAAGTTTGATTTAGGTTAAATCTTATAGTCAATATAAAATGAAAGGGTGGGAGTACTATATATCTCTTTGTTTATACGAGGGTAAAACTCCGGTTCACTATGACGATAAAGAGTTTCCCCTAGATTTATATTATAAAGCAACCATCCGATATAATTAGCTCGCTGGGACCGCAGTACAAACAAGCCCAAAAGAAAAAACAAAAGAAAGAAAAGAGAAACAAATGCCGACACAGGCAGATCGACGAAGAGAAGATGACCGGCAACCGCTGCACCCACCGGAGAAGTACCACCGCGCCCCGGTATGCGGAGGGCGGTGGGGAAGGGATATACCCGACGCCCTTCAGGAAGGTCCGCCCACTATTAGAAAACAGGGCTTTGGTCATAGGGCAATATTCACATTAGTCCCGGTTCAGTCACGAACCGGGACTAATGTGAGCATTCGTCCCAGTTCGTGCGGCTAAGGCATTAGTCCCGGTTTATCTGGGCCCTTTAGTCCCGGTTGGTGCCACGAACCGGGACTAAAGGGTGCGATGCCCAATAGTCCCGGTTGGTGGTACCAACCGGTACTAATGGGCTTTGAGGCATTAGTACCGGTTCATAGCACAAACCGGTACTAAAGGTCACATTTTCAAACTCTACCCCCCTGGACCGCCTTTTCGGTTTTAGAAAAAACAAAAGAAAATGATGGAAATGTCAAAAAAATAAAATAAAATAAGTTTCCCATGTGATATGTGGTCTAGTTGTCGGGAAAATTAACAAATATGAATTTCGACTTTATTTGCAAAATCTCTCTGGAATTTCTTAAAATGGGCATAACTTTTGCATACGAACTCGGATGAAAAAGTTTTTTATATGAAAAATCATCTACTCGAAAAGTTACATCCGAATTTAACTGGGGGAACCCCGTTAAACATTTTTAGAATCCTCAAAAACCTAACAGAAAAAAAGTCCCGCGTGCACCCCGCGCCACCTAGTCCGTCGACAACACATCATGCCAGACTCTTCACGGGGGACGACGAATTGGGACCGCCGCATGTGCGCGGCCTTCGGCGCACCCGCCGCTCACGACGACGACGTGCCGGGGTTGTGCGCCCTCGGTGCACTATCCACCGGCAACGACGAGACCGAGAGCGCTGTGCGTGCGGTGCGCCCACCGCGCATGACGACGACGTGTCGGGGCTGCCGCCTATGCTCGACCCCCGGCGCACCCTCCACGCAAGACGACGCCGTCGTCCGTGCATGGTCCTCGCCGAGTCCACCGGCTACACCATCACGTTGGGACTCGGTGGCACACGTCGTTCGACTCGGCGCCATCTAGTGTGCCGCCCCCTTCTTCCTACACCATCGGCGGTGCCCGGGCAAGGCTCCGCCACATCGCGAGCCCTTACTCGCCCCCGTCTCGCCGGGTCCATGGAGGCGCCATGGGCTTGTCAGGACTCGGCGACATTCGTCATCTGACTCGGCGCAATCTAGTGTGCCACCCATTCTACCTACACCACTGGCGGTGCCTGGGCAAGGCTCCGTCACCTCGCGAGGTCTTCCTCGCCGCCACCTCGCTGGTCCATGGAGGCGCCATGGATTGGCCGGGACTCGGCGACACAGCTCGTTCGACGCGCTGCCGGTGGCGCAGCGCTCGACGAGTCACGATGACTCGTCGTAACGATGGCGGCGGCACGCCACTTGATGAGTCATGATGACTCGTCGTAATTATGGCGACGGAGACATCATCCGGTTGCGGTTGGGACACGCTTAGGCGTATCTCGCGGCCTCCCTCTTCTTCAGCACAAACACGTGTCACACGTGCCGGGGTCCGCTCACATCTAGCGGCTCCTGGTCCGGATGCGTCCGCCGTGGAGGCGGACTCGGCATCAGCGTCGGCACTCCGTGTCGGCGGCACGCACTCATTGGCATGCGGCTCACCCACCGCTGCTGGCCGCACCGGACGACACGAGGTGGCGACTTCCTCCGCTATTGGCGGAGGTGTATGCGGTCATCGACGGATGTGTGCACACCATGTGTCGCACGTCCATCCATTCCTTCTTCTCCTTTCGACATCTACTCCCGCGGGGCATACCCCTCGCACTCCCGGCGAATCTACAATGTCATCGACGACGTCCAAGCCAAGCCCAACCATGCATGCTACTTCAACAACCACAGCGACGCCGCTCAAGGCCGACAAGGCAAGACGGCGTAGGCGGGCATGGCCGGAGCAAAGGCCATGTTTTCGACGGCGCGTGTACCACCTAGTACACGGACTCTGCCACCGCCACACACACCACCACCATGCATGAGGAACGCGAAGCGAAGACCGAAGACGGCGACTGCGCAGCTTAATCGGAGGTGTCCCGCGGTACTATCCGCTGAAGTAATTAACCGGGGGCTTTCTGAGGCCCCCGGGAACCAGGAGACCATGATCGCTTGATCACTTTGGCCGCGCCAGCACGCCCGCAACACTTTGTACCCCGGGTCAAGAGAGAGCTTATACGAAGCCCCTATCTTTTTGTATGAGCGCGTTCTTTCCTTTTTCGTGTCAAACATAGGTATAGCAGTAGCGCTCCCTTTCCAGCGCTACTGCTACAACTTAGCTGTAGCGGGCTAGCAGTAGCGCTGGAACCAGCGCTACTGCTATGCATATTTCAAGTGCTACTACTAGGGTCTCCACTCCCCACGCAGGCTTGGAGTTTTGGAGTTTCTTCTTCTCCGAGCAAAACTTGAGAGATGTCTCCAAGATGAGCAGAAGTTCGTGGCAATGAGTAGGCGAAACGTGCAGAAATAGAGAAGCTATATAACCTATCTCAAGGTCCAAGTGTACTCCAATGATTGGCGATAATATATCACCAAACAGCTCCAAGTCGCCGTATATACTAGCTTTAAAATACTGTTTACTCCATTATAAGCGATAAATAATCATCCATAGCAACTACCAAGAACCTTCGGCCTCGGCTCTTCAAGTTTGACAAAGGAGCTCTACTATTGGTCTGTTCCTCCTCAGCGATGTCCTCACGGCCACCTACCATGCGCTTCCAAGAGATATTCCCTCCGTTTCCTTTTTATTTTGCACATAAGTTTTGTCATAACTTAAACTTTGTAAAGTTTGACCAAACTTATATTAAAAGAGATAAACATTTACAATAGTACAGATATACAATATGTAAATTAGTTCCATGATGTTGATTGGTATTGTGATTGTTAATATTTTTTCATATATACTTGGTCAATTATTTTTTTCAAAGTTTGATTTAGGTTAAATCTTATAGTCAATATAAAATGAAAGGGTGGGAGTACTATATATCTCTTTGTTTATACGAGGGTAAAACTCCGGTTCACTATGACGATAAAGAGTTTCCCCTAGCTTTATATTATAAAGCAACCATCCGATATAATTAGCTCGCTGGGACCGCAGCACAAACAAGCCCAAACGAAAAAACAAAAGAAAGAAAAGAGAAACAAATGCTGACACAGGCAGATCGACGAAGAGAAGAAGACCGGCAACCGCTGCACCCACCGGAGAAGTACCACCGCGCCCCGGTATGCGGAGGGGCGGTGGGGAAGGGATATACCCGACGCCCTTCAGGAAGGTCCGTCCACTAGTAGAAAACAGGGCTTTGGTCACAGGGCAATATTCACATTAGTCCCGGTTCAGTCACGAACCGGGACTAATGTGAGCCTTCTCCCGGTTCGTGCGGCTAAGCCATTAGTCCCGGTTCACCTGGGCGCTTTAGTCCCGGTTGGTGCCACGAACCGGGACTAAAGGGTGCGATGCCCATTAGTCCCGGTTGGTGGCACCAACCGGGACTAAAGGTTAGACCATTAGTCCCGGTTTGAAATGGCCATTAGTACCGGTTCATGGCACGAACCGGTACTAAAGGTCCCATTTTCAAACTCTACCCCCCCCCCCCCCCGACCGCCTTTTCAGTTTTAGAAAAAACAAAAGAAAATGATGGAAATGTCAATAAAATAAAATAAAATAAGTTTCCCATGTGATATGTGGTCTAGTTGTTGGGAAAATTAACAAATATGAATTTCGACTTTATTTGCAAAATCTCTCTGGAATTTCTTAAAATGGGCTTAACTTTTGCATACGAACTCGGATGAAAAAGTTTTTTATATGGAAAATCATCTACTCGAAAAGTTACATCCGAATTTAACCGAAGGAACCTCATTAAACATTTTTAGAATCCTCAAAAAACTAACAGAAAAAAAGTTACGGGGCTTTTAAGATCTGGAGAGGCAAAAAAATGCAAAAAAATTCAAACTGTGGTCAAACAATGGTCAAACTAATTATTCTAGAATATTAGTGTTACTAAATAATTATTTCAGTTTTTTTGAATTTTGGTCAAATCTGGTTAAACTGTGGTCAAACTGTGGTCAAACAATGGTCAAACTAATTTTTCTAGAATATTAGTGTTACTAAATAATTATTTCAGTTTTTTTGAATTTTGGTCAAATCTGGTCAAATTGTGGTCAAACAATGGTCAAACTTATTATTCCATAAATATTAGTGTTACTAAATAATTATTGTTTTTTAAAACAATAATTTCAAACTCAAACAGTGAAATGTGTCACTTCATGCTCAAGCTAAATTTTTGAGGGTTAATAGGATTGACATCTTACTATTGTCAGGAAAACAACATGTGCAGACTTGGAAATGAGGGAGAATAGAATCCGGAAGTTAAGCGTGCTCAGGCTGGAGTAGTGAGAGGATGGGTGACCGTCTGGGAAGTTAGATGATTTGGAATGATGAGGGGTGATTAGAGATTAGAGGATAAATTGAGCAGTGATGAGGGGTGGTGTTACCAACCGGGACTAAAGGTGGAGCTCCACGTGGCCGCGGCCTTTAGTCCCGGTTCAAAAACCGGGACTAAAGGCCCTTACCAACCGGGACAAAAGCCCCCTTTTCTACTAGTGGTCGGCGCCCTCAGGCGTCAACGCTTCGGTGCCGGGCAAGCCGCTAGGGTTCTCTCCTGATCCACCACCACCACCCCAGGCACTTCGTAGTGCACCACCCACTCATCCGCCCACCAGCCTGTGCCACCACGGTTACCGGACCATCCTCGTCATCTCTCCGGAGCTGCCAACACGAGGCCTGGAGGGGGAAAAAAGACAACGGCCACAGGAGCGACCACAACTCGACCGGAGTGAGGGAACAACCTCCACCGCCTGTGCGGAGCTGACCGAACGCGGCGACGAGGAATTGCCAGGCCGTAACGGCCCGACCGGGCCCACTTGGCCCGGATAGTCCCTGTCCCCGCGCTGTAACACGCCGACCGACTAAGGGATCACCCCCTGCAGACCGCCGCCACCTCACCCACCACCAGGGAGCGACCTCGCAGAGCGCCGAGCCACCGGCCCGTCCCAACCCAGATGGGGCCCAAACAAGCCCTGATCTGGGCCGGGTGGGCGCCGCCAGCCACCAGCGCCGCCCCATGACCAACGGTCGTACCGCCGTGTCGAGAGCCACCATGGCACGCGACACCGGCGCCGGCCGAAGGGCACCGCAGCCAGCCGCCACTGCCCGAGCAGGGGGGTCCGAGTGAGGGGAAGTATAGACCCGCCGCTGCCAGCACCACGCGGGCAGGGCCCTGCAGCGCTCGCTTGCCGCGGCGGGACGAGGGAAGGGAGAGGTGGGAGCACTGGAGGGGGGAAGGGGAGGAGCCCCCAGTCGCCTCGCTCGGGGAGGCGACGCGGGGGAAGAGGGGGGGGGCCCTCCGGTTCACTATCAAACAATAAACAGAACAAGTGAGCCTCAAGTCAAGCTTAAACTAAACGGAGAGATGCATAAACTACACGATTCCTTCTTTTGTATGGCTTATTACTGATTTGTTCGTGTGCCCCAGTTTTCATCTGTGACGCAGTAGAAGCATTTGAAATATGAAGAGAGCTCTATGGCATTTGCTTCTGCAAACCATCAGAACAAGCCATGGCTGACGCCTGCTCGCCACAATAATACTCTGATCAACTGCTGCTGTTTATGCTCGCTTGAAGTCTGATCCTTCCAATTGACATCTTCAGATTTCAGTGAGTCAAATGCAACACAATTCTTGTTTTGAAAAGTCAATAGTTTCCTTGAAGGTTGTATGTGTTGAACGCAACATCTGGCGCGCCTGCCAACGTGCCAACGTCCAGCTGATGAAGTCGTGCACTCCAAGACTCCTCCCGAAGTTAGATAGCTAGTCTATCTCTTCCTCTCTAAGCTTGTAATCCAAACAACCTGAACGCCAACCAGGGAGGTCCCGACCCTGTGCTTATAACATGTAGCCGTCACCCTGAGCTTGGGTACGATGTTTCCCACAATATGCAGTAATCTGAATCAGCACAGATGTTCTATGATACAAATTAAAAGTTTTGGTACAGATTCAGACAAGGAGAAATGAAGGACAAAAGCTTAGTAAAACACACACACACACACACACACACTAGCTTTTGAATAGTACAATCATAAGGTCCAGAACCCTCAGCAAACACACAAACACCGACATTAACCGGTTCGTCATCAAGTGTACTCACGTGAACCAACAAGAGTTTCCAAGGTAAACAAAATTTCAGAGGAGCACCATCGAATTTCAATATGATAGAGCCTACCTGCTTGTGGCAGGATTCGAACTACTCTGGTTAGTAAGGATGCGCCACTTCGCTACACAGTGCACCAATATGCAGCAGTAGTGCAGCGGATAAATAGACAATATGAATGTCATGTACTGCATAAGTTACATGTCACATTTATTTCCCCGGACAACAGCCAAAAGACACTGAACTGTGAAGTTCTGAACCTCAGCAGCCGCGGACGATGAGCAAAATGCTCTGATGCTTTGCACTGGGGCATGGCATTCAGTGGCAAATAAGGATTGTTTTCTATTGAACATGTGTTGAGCAAGTAGCTGAGGTTTTCAACATCATTACACGAGTCACTATGTAAAAATACATAATAATTATCTCGAAGCAGTACATCTGTAAAATCAAGATGGATGGCAAGAATAGAAATCATTCCCATGCCTTATTACAAAAAGTTATTGTTTGATTAAGCAGGAATAATAATAGCAGTAATTGGCCATTGTCAGCCCCCCTGAGCGGGATGGCGGCGTCGACCTCTCCGGTGGGTGGCGCTGCGGGTGTTGCCCGTCCCTGCTGGCCGCGTGGGTGGCGCTAGGCCGGCGGAGGCTTCTCGCGGCGGGGTCTGCTCCGGCGGCCGCGCCAGATCTGGATCTCGGCGCCTCTCTGTCAGCTTCCCTACCCTCGCCGTCTCTGCTCTCGGCCTACCCCCGGTCGCCGAGGCAGGATGGTTTCGCGGGCGTGGTGGTGGGAGGTCTGGGAAGGGGGAAACACCTGGTCAACCTCGCGTCGACCTCGTCGTCGACGGTGGCGTTTCTGCTCCGTCTTCCCTCCTGAGGGGACACTCGATCTCCCCCCTCCCCCACCGCCTCCTCCCCAATTCCCCTGGTGAAAACCTTGGCCGAGCCTGGCCGGACGTCGGCGGCGCTATTGGCGTCGTGAACCTTCCTGGAGGCGGCGTCTTGAGGTGGGTGGGGATGTGGGCCTGCTCTGCGGTGCTGTGCGTCGGTGTCGGATGTGTGCAAGCTTCGGGGTCGCCGGTGGTGTTGGTGGTGAAGGCGCGAGTCTGCAATCTTCTGTGGCTCCCTGCTGAGTTGCTCCGCGGACTGCTGACCGGCGTTACGGTGCCCTGCGCTTGGGCGAAGGGAGATAGTGGTCTCCCTCCAGCAGCAGGTGTGGTGAGCTGTGGTCTCTCCACCGTCGCGGCTCGGTCGACTCTGCAGCATGGCATGTGCCCTCTCTACGGCTGCGTGTTCCTTGCTTTGCATCGCCCGGTCTGTCCTCGTTGGTTTCTTCAGATGCCAATCCAATCTGCGAGAAGTCTCCATTAGGCTTGATCAAGATGCTTCATTTGTTAGCGGGTGTAATTGTCCCCTCTGCTCTGTTGTAGTAGTGCCGATTGCTCCTTGCTTGTAATTTTTCAGCTTGCTCTCAAGCTAGGTTCTTTTCTTTCACAACACCATTGTACCCTAGCCGGTTGATGGCTTCATTAATTTGAAGTCGGGCTGATGGCCTTTTCTCTAAAAAAAAGAATAATAATGGGAAATTTTACGGTGCATTATAATACATCAGAGCACGTGTATTATATGGGCGATCTAACGGATGAGAATAACTAGCCCTTTTTTAGCCCAAGGGTATTTTCGACCTAAAATTTTCAGTACCTTTAATCGGCCCAATTAGGTCCAGGGGTATTCTCGTCCTAAATTTTTCGATTAAATTAATTGCATCAATAAAGCACTTTATTATAGAGGTCCAATCATCGTGCGTACTCTTTTGAATTTCGGTTCGAGCGGTTCGTCCTCTCTCCTCCTCTCGAGCCCTAACGTCGGGCCCCCTCGATCGCCGCCGATCTCACTCACGGTGTCTACCCCTCCAGCTCCTACTCCCCCTCCCCCCTCCATCGCAAGTCACCCCACTTGGGTCGCGGCGCCAGATCTTCCGACGAGCCGGTAATCCACTCCTTCCCCGAGCGGACGCCACCTTCCCCAACCCGAGAGGCCACATCATCCTCATCGACGTGCATCAACTTTTTCACGCGCGGATCTTCGCTGTAAGTGCCTCCACCATCTCAAATCTTGTTTGGTCCCTTCTGCTTATAGTACCAGTAGGGGTCCGATTTGATTCGGGTTTACGATATGTCATGTGAGGTTTAGGGTTTATCGTTTCAGAAAGTTGTGACGAGAGTTTGATCAGATTTGGTTAGGGTTTAGGATATGTCATGTGAGGTTTAGGGTTTATGTTTTCAGAAAGTTGTGACGAGACTACGATTGAAAGGAAGTGTAAGTCGGATGTCGCTAGGACATATTGAAGGACTTAGTTAGGGTTATGTGGCATGAGAAAGTTGTCAGCAGATTTGGATTAAAAAAAAGTTATTTGGATTTAGTTAGGAGATACTTTTGAATTGAGTTTCGAGATATTTTGGATTTAGTTAGGAGATAATTTGGATTTAGTTAGGAGATACTTTTGGATTTTGTTAGGAGATAATTTGGATTTAGTTAGGAGATAATTTTGAATGGAGTTTGGAGATAATTGATCTATCAGGGTGGATCTATCAAGTCATTTGAAGGACTCATGGACTTTGGATTTAGTTAGGAGATCATCAGTTAGATCTAGTACAATCAATTACAAATTTCTGGATTTAGTTAGGGCATATTTACTTACAGCTTTTGAAGGACTGAGTTAGGTACATGAATCCGATATGAAAAATTAAATCAATTATTTAAGCAGAGTAGTGCATAATTTTGGTAACGTATGCTATCCATCCGTAACAATGATTATCTATTTTTGCTGGCAGCATAATGACATGGATGATAAAGGCAACGACGGCAAAAACTTGGGTGATACAGGCAAGGATGAGAAGGACATGGGTCACAGAGGCAACGAAGGCAAATGCATGGATGATAAGGACAATGATTTCATAGCCATCAACCCCAAAGGAATGGATGGTATGTGCATGGATGATAAGGATAATGAGGATGCAGGCAAGGATGGCATAGACATGGATGATGTACACATGCAAGGTAAAGGAATTGATAATAAAGGCATGGCTGGTTCAGACCTGAATCAGTGTATGGAATACTTAGAGGTTGTGAAGAAGACTTTCAGGACCGAGGAAGAAGCCTACATGTTCTACGTAGGCTATGCGAGAAAAAAAGGATTTGGTGTTAGAAAGGATGATCTAAAGTACAGGGGTCCGGGTCCGAAACAAAATGCATATAGAAGGACATACAAGTGCTGCAAACAAGGATGGTGGGCCCTTAAGCACTTTAACAGAGTTGAAAGAAAAAGAACACCGAGGGGTCTTTCTCGGTGTGTGTGTCCCGCTCTTTTTCAGGTTGAGCTACAAGATAGCAGTGGCCTCTGGTTCGTCAAGAATTTTGTGGAAAAGCATAACCATCTGTTTGTCCCTGCTGACCTGACTCCCTACTTATCGGCTCATCGTAGCATGACTGACGCACAAAAGGCCAATGTCATCGAGTATGATGTCGGTGGACTTCGAACACATCATATTATGAATGTAATGGAGAAGAATGCCGGAGGTCCCGACAAGCTTGGATTTATAGATCGAGACCTATACAACCATGTTTCAATCCAGAAGAAGCGCAAGATAGAAGGCAGTGACGCTAGATATTTGCTCACCTATATGATTGCACAGAAAAAAGCAGACCCAGAATTCTTTTTCAAATACACAAAAGACAGCGAAGGCCATTTGAGGAACATATTCTGGGCTGACACACTATCCCGCATTGACTATGTTGCCTTTGGTGGTGTCGTGGTGTTCGACACTACATATCGGTCTAACAAGTACAGGCTTCCGTTTGTTCCATTTGTTGGTCTGAACCACCACCGCAGCACAGTTTTGTTTGGGGTCGGTCTAGTGTCAGACGAGACAGTTGGATCATACCAGTGGATTCTTCATGTATTTTTGGAGCCAATGTCCCAGACGGCACCCATTTCAGCAATCACCGATGGGGACGGTGCAATGGCCAAAGCAATAGCTACTGTCTGGACCGGAACAGATCATCGTTTGTGCACATGGCATATCGAGGAGAATATGGTGATGCACCTCTGCAAGGAAAAGCTTGAGCAATTTAGGGAATTCATTTACCGTTGTTGGGATGTTGATGAGGTTGAGAAAAGATGGGAGGCTTATAAGATTAGGTTCAAAATAAAACCAACGGGGAAGAGGTCGTCATGGGTTAACAGGATGTACGAGCTGCGACACAAATGGGCTGCTGCGTACACAAAGGGTAGATATTTCCTAGGCATGATGAGTAATCAAAGGAGTGGGTCTCTCAACTCAAGGCTTCATGTGCACCTGAACAGGAAGATGCAGCTTGTTGATTTGTTGCAGCATGTTGAGCACTGTGTATCCATAATGCGTAAGAATGAAGCAGCATTAGACGCAGTAGCGACACATACGATCCCCTTCACTAAGCTGAATGCACACCCTCTAGAGATTGCTACCTCTTATATTTATACAACTATGATGTTTTCACGGGTAAAGCGTCAGATTGTCGAAGGAACAAATTGGCAGGTCACAGACCGGGTAGCGTGTAATGGTTTGGTTGTGTTTGGAGTTTTGCGCAAAGTCCCATATGGCAGGGATGCTACAGAATTGCAAGGTAAGGAAGGTAAGGATGTTGACGATTTGCATGTAAACCACTTGGATGTTGAGGATCCCAATGACTTGGAAGGTAAGGATGCTGAGGACTTGCATGCAAAAAACTTGGATGCTGAGGATCCCAATGACTTGGAAGGCAAGGATGGTGTGGACTTGCATGCAAAAAACCTGGATGCTAAGGATCCCAATGACTTGGAAGGTAAGGACAGTGAGGAGTTGGATGCAAAAAAGTTGGATGCACAAGGCGTGGATGCTAAGCCTGTGGATTTTATATGTCAAGTGACTTGTCTGTTTACAGGAGCAAGACTGGACGCTGCAGCTTGTAAATGTAAAAAGTTGGAAAGTCGGGATTACCCATGTGCACATATATTCTGCGTTCTGGATCATCTTGGTGTACGCACATTTCCAAAAAAAATTGTGAAGAAAAGATGGACAATGCATGCCAAGCCAACGTTCCCTTCCTCGAGGACCGCAAATACTCAAGTATGGTCTGATCACATGAATAAGTATCATCAACTACGCAACATGGCTAGTGACGCTTTATTCACAGCCGCAGCTAGCGATTCACAGTCAGAACAGGTGATGGAGCTCCTCTGGAGTATATTGGTTGACGGAGAAAAAACTGATTTGGATGAAGGCTAGAAATCGTTTGTTCCTTTGCCAGCATACTTCTCTGCTGCTCGCGAATGCTGCACTGATGACGTGGAAAATCCAATCAAAATAATTCCAAAAGGTATACCAACTACCGAAGAATCGAACAAGAGGATTAAATCCAGGCGCGAGCGGATGAGAGGGAAAAAAGCAACGAAGTTAGTGCACATGTTAATCTCATTGTTCATTTCCATACATGCTTACAGAGTTAATATGTTCTCCGGGAGAGTGTTCCCATGTTTTCCTTCAATTTAAGCAGGAAAAATCGGGGAAATCAAAGGTCACAAGGAGGAAGAAGCGAAAAGAGAAAGACCCAGAGACAGAAGAAGACACAGAGTTAGATACAGAAGAAGAGGAAGCTTAAAAAAAGCAACAAGTTAGTGCACATGTTAATCTCATTGTTCATTTCCATACATGCTTATAGTGTTAATGTGTTCTCCGGAAGAGTGTTCACATGTTTTCCTTCAATTTACGCAGGAAAAAATCGGGGAAATCAAAGGTCATAAGGAGGAAGAAGCGAAAAGAGAAAGACTCAGAGACAGAAGAAGACACAGAGTCAGATACAGAAGAAGAGGAAGCTTCCAAAAAAGCAACGAAGTTAGTGCACATGTTAATCTCATTTCTCATTTCCATACATGCTTACAGTGTTAATATGTTCTCCCGGAGAGTGTTCACATGTTTTTCTTCAATTTATGCAGGAAAAAAGCGGGGAAATCAAAGGTCACAAGGAGGAAGAAGCAAAAAGAAGAGACAGATTCAGATACAGAAGAAGAGACAGAGGCAGATACAGAAGAAGAGATAGAAGTAGATACAAAAGAAGAGGAAGATTCAGGTACAGAAGAAGAGGAAGATTCAGATGCAGAAGAAGAGGGAGATTCAGCTGCAGAAGAAGAGGAAGATTCAGCTGCAGAAGAAGAGGAAGATTCAGATGCAGAAGAAGAGGAAGATTCAGATACAGAAGATGGTGGGCTGAGGAGGGCTAGGAAGAGACCATTGGAGGTTGCAGAAGAGGATTATGCAAAACCAAACAAGTGGGCATTACCACAATTGTGCGTACTTAAACATGTTTTCGGATACTGGCTGTAGATTCATCTATTTCATTTTTTGTAGGAAACGCAAGGGCACTCCAAATGTCAAAGCTAGGAGGAAGAAAAATAACGATGACAAGGGTGCGCGAGGAAAACCAGTGAAGTTAGTGTCTGTACTTACATGTCCGCTCTACAACTCAGGTCTTTGCTAGCACTGTGTTGACGTTTCTTAACTGTAAAGAACAGGCCAAAGGGATGATGACGACAAAAAGGCCTGCTAGGAATGTACCAAATGCTGAGTGAACAAGAGCTGTCAAGTAAGCTTCTGCAGCTATGAAGAGAAAATAAGTGAAGTTAGTGTTTTTTGTGTTCAAGTGTACTGTAGATGCTCAAACCTTCTTTGTTATCCTATTAACAAACGTTGTTTCATGCAGGAAAGCTAAAGTGAAGTCGAGACAGGATGTTTAGATGCACAGGGTCAAGCAGATAAAACAAAAGGATTTCCGGGGTAAAAAAATTAGAACAAACTAAATTATTTCCATGCCGTGATCCACCTTGTTTATGATGTATTAGACCTATTTGATGGACTACCACTATTTTTCTGAATACCTCGTTTGATTGGTACACCCTCATTTTATTATGGACGGGTCGACATGGTTGGCTAGTTATGATTTATCCACATCTATGAAACAA
Organism: Triticum aestivum; assembly: GCF_018294505.1. NCBI lineage: Eukaryota > Viridiplantae > Streptophyta > Magnoliopsida > Poales > Poaceae > Triticum > Triticum aestivum. Next base: position 16,620,947 of record NC_057799.1, read on the forward strand.
TGCATTTTTAGTGAAGTTGGTTTTCTGTATATCTTTTCATTTTCTACATAATATATTGCTGAAATTTGTTAAAAGTGTAGTCCAATTTCATACTTGAAATATAAAATAGAAACCGAAATTTTATATATATATGAAAATAGAACGTTGGATTTCCTCAGAAATCTACTTGAAATCAAAATAGAAACCTCGTTTTGAAATAACCTTGAAAATCGTTTATTTTGAAATAGGAAATAAGCATTCTGATATTTCAAAAATAGCATGCTCATTTGAAAAAAGCATGTTCATTTGAAGATAGAATGACTATGCAGATTTAAAAGTAGCATGCTGCTTTGAATATGTTGTTTTTAAAATACCATGCTATTTTTTAAAATAGCATGCTGATTTTTTAAAATAGCATGCTGATTTTAAAAATATAATGCTGATTTTAAAAATAGCATGTTCATTTTAAAAATATTATGCTGTTTTCAATATGCTATTTTCTAAAATAAGCATGCTGGTTTCAAAAATAGCATGCTACTTTTGAAAATATATTGCTCTTTTCAATATGCTAGTTTTAAAATAGCATGCTAATTTTAAAAATATAATACTTCAAAAAAAGCATGCTAATTTCAAAATAATGATGCTGATTTTAAAAACAGCATGCTACTTTTAAAAATATAATGCTCTTTTCAATATGCTACTTTTAAAATAGCATGCTGATTTCAAAAATAGCATGCTGATTTTCATGTTGTTTTGAATATCTTGGTTTTAAAAATAGCATGCTGATTTCAAAATAACATACTGATTTTTAAAATATAATGTTGTTTTCAATATGTTGTTTTTAAAATAGCATGCTGATTTCAAAAGTTACATGCTTTTTTAAATATGTTGTTTTGAAAGTAGCATGCTGATTTTGAAAACATCATTTTTTTTAATTACGCTGTTTTTAAAGATTTTGAAAACTGCATATTTTATTACGCTATTTAAAAAAATTAAAATAACATGCTGGTTTGCTCTGTTTATGAAAATAGCATGGCATTTCGAAAATAACAGAAACATCATTTTTAAATATGAAAGCTTCTACCCGCAAGTTTTTATTTTTGCATTGCATTTTTTCGTGCAACACATACAAAGCTCATTTTCAAAATAACTCGTACTAGCTTAAAATGAAAGTAGCATCTAATCCATATGAAACACGGTTAGATTTGATTTTTAAAATACTAGCATCACTGTGGCAAAGAAAGAAATATCTTTGCAGTCCATAAAGGTAATTCTATCAGGGAGGGTACCAGGGTGCGTTATAAGAACAGACTTGCATAGCAAGTACATTATGCCACATAAGTTCATACTACCACCAAGTTACTGCCAAGTTCCACTTACTGGACGATCTTCATATCCAGTCAGACACAAAAGTTATACCACCAAAGTACCAGTTACTACCAAGTACCAATTACTAGTAAGTTGCACTTACTGGACCCAAAAGCTGATACTACCAACTTCCAGTTACTGGCTACTACATACATATTATAAAACAAGCGTCAAACTACTCCCATGGGTCAACGAATCCTCATGCCATTGGTCATGTTCACCCTAAGCCCACCTCCACTCCTTTGCATGAACCTGAAGATAGCCATTTGATCTTCTTTCATTTTGGCGCCCTGAACGACTTCTCTCCAGTTCTTCATCATGATCGCACGCCCGTCCTTCTTGCCCATCTTGAACAAGACCTTTTTAGAACCTTCAAAATGTTCGTTGGTGACACGCACAACCATGGCCTTTCGCAGATAGTCTTTGAGGTAGGCCTGAATGTAATCCTTTGAGAAGCACTGATTGCACAGGGACATAAATAATGTTACATAAAAAAAGTATGATTTGCACAAAAAAAGTAAGTATGATTTCCACAACCACGCCGTCCTCCTCTCTGTCTCTACATGATGGCATTTTCACTTGTGAAATATGATTTGCACAAAAAAAAGTCCAAGTGTTTACCATCTTGCTCTTCCCTCGGATGACTGCCGAGCGAGTCACGGTGCTGACATAGTATGGTATGGGAGTTTTGCACTGCTTTACTATGGATTTGAGACAATCCCACCGATCCTGGTTTAGCAATACATGGTTGCCGTAGAAGATGGGATCCTCGAAAGTTCCTCTTCTCCCTAGGTATCCCGGACCTGTATAAAAAAATTAAGATGACAGAGTAGTAAATAATTTCATACATAAGATCTAGAACATCAGCATTGGGTTGATGATCAATGCCTACTTCAATGATCAATAAATGAAGGACATAGATAACCCAATCACATTCACCCATCAATATCTCATAGAAACATGGGCAAGTTGAATATTTGATTTATTTAAACTAACAACTAAACCTGCTCTATTTAAGCTCTAGTTCAGTCAATGTTGATTTGGAAGGTCATCTAGAACCCAAAAAGAGTAATGTGTGGTAATCAAGTGTCACTCAAACATCAACTTTAGATAATTCACGGTTCATTTAATATCTGACCAGCCATATAGAACTTTACCCCTGTGTGCCAAGATGGGATCGTGGTCTACATATCCATCTCCATCAGAACTATCATCAGTGTCATAGTCGCTAGAGGTGTCGTCATCACCGCTATAGCCGTCACTCCCATGTGAAGTGCCATCTGAAGCATCATCTGAGGTGGTCCGGTGATCACTCTCTTCACTACTGATGAGGATGGTTTCCCTTGACATTCAAACATGTTGCATGCATTGCAATGAACAAATGTTAGTTATTGATATATGAAATCAGTCTTACACTAGAACTTGTTAGCACCATATACAATGTGAATAATCTTTTCGCATACTTCTTGCTAAGTACGTAGTTAATGTATAAACATCTACACGAAAAAGCTAGTCGACAACCAGATTGATACTACTAGACTATTCGCACGACTAGTCAAGACTAGCGGTTAGACTCATAATCACTGGGCAGACAGAACCAATTAGGATATTTCAAAGTTACAATTTTTTTGGCATATTTTTGTGACATTGGCAGAAATAGTTGGTAGCCAACCAATCACTAGCGAACATTTGGCATTTTGCCAGATGTTTGCATGCCAAATTTTGGTATCGAACCATTCATGCTGACAGATCATGATTGACTTGCTAGAAATGTTGGCATTGCCAAATATTGGCAAATTTATGTGAGCTGGACAAGAAAACTTGGTAACCAACTGTTTAGTAGCCATGCATATTTGGCATCAAACCAATTTCGCTCATAATTCGAACAAGCAGTAAAAAGAATCATCAAAAATATAAACCAACCATAATTGGTACACCATGGTTGGTAGCCAACCAATCACTTAACAAATCATTTCATCAAAGGTATGCACAAATTAGTAGCCTTGCATACTTAATAAATCATTCAAAAAATGAACCATGATTGACTGCTCTCATCGAGTAATACGTGAAACTATAACTGATCTGCCTTTGATCACTGCAAATTTCCTGATGGGCTGTTGTGTGGTACCATCCGGTAATAAATATAAAGTCTTTAAATTGCCCCAACAAAACAAATAATGCATTTGCTCTTGTACATAACATTTTTAGAGGTAGCTTTGGAGGTTAATTTTCTAGTGAGAATAAGGACATGATAGCATCTCTCAAGCAAGATGACAACATAGTGAAGGCTATGAGAACGAGCAAGGTATGCTCACCAACAGTCACCCTTTTGTATACTTGCTATGTATTTACTCTTTACTATCCATACCAACAAGTAAAATCATGATTATGAAGTATAATGGTACAAAATCCAACAGTGAGTAATTTGTTGCAATATGAACTACTAGCTCACAACAAATCTTCATTAACCCCAACAAACCCATACCATATCATGGAGATAGGCTGACATAATTCAAGTAAGCAATAACAACAATCATCAAAAATATGCTTCTGTGCTCGCCTTTTAGTTTTTAATAATTAAGTATCAGCAAATACATATACACAGTCTTCAAACTATCCCAACAAACCAAAACATGTGTATGCTCGTGTGAATATACTTTTTCTATATCTAGCAGTGGGGGATTATTTTATAGGGAGAAAAATTACTTGATAGCATCTGTCAAGCAAGATGATAGCATAGTGAAGGCTATGTCGACGAGCAAGGTATGCTGGCCAACACCCACCCTTTTCTCTTCCTTGCTACCAAAGTGTTTACCCATTACTACCCATACGAACAAGTAAAACCATGCTTATGCAGTACATTGTTAGATTATCTTGCTGTAAAATTACTTGTTGCAATATGACCTACTAGTTGACAGTAAATCTGCGTATACCCGAAACATGCACACAAGCAAGTGTCAGCTTTTAACTTGGGCGGTGGTGCTAGATCGCAAAATTAAGGTCAGATCGACATGCGAAGGGCAGGGAAGATCAATCTTACCTGCGAAGTGGTACCAGATGGGGCTGGAGTAGACTTGTTCGAAGCTGGCAACACCAGAGCTTCGGGCGGCGCGGCCAGGGATTGGGGAGAAGAGGTGCCGTTGTTGGACCTTGTTGTCGACGAAGCAGTGGAGAATCATGGCCGGAGCAGGGGGAGTGGGTGGCTGGAGCGGATCCGGCCGATTTGACGATGACGGGGGTGGCCAAGGTGACTGCTTAGCATACCTTAGTCTCCGCCCTCCGTGTCTCCTCTCTGTCTCTGCAAAGAACAAAGTGTGGTGGGATTGGGAATGGGGGTGGGGTTGGGGTTGGGGCCATCGCTCTCTTTTCTCTCTGCCTCCCACTTGTACAGGCCCACAAAAGGAACAAAGTGTTGGGCCGGATCAGATGTAGATTTGGCAGCTTAGCAATTCTGGCCAAACAGAAAAGATCAGCATCACCAGACCAGCAGGACCACCACAGGTGTGGTTTTGAAGAAACCCTAAAAATACAGTGCTGTTCATATTGCATGTGCATGAGTCTTTCAGTACACCAATTGATCTTGAATAATTTTAAGCACTCCACAGTATATATATGAAAATAATGGTTAACTATTCGATGCAAGGTTATTTTAAAAAAATCAATAATTGAATTGTATGCATTTTATGATTAAATTTAATAAATGTAACATTTTTTCAAACACTATGATAATTAAAATATTCATTGGTATTTAAAAAAACAAGCGCAAATGACTACTTATGCCAACCAGAACTTCTTCAGGGTTTCGATTATTCATCTATTCTTTGGCATGCTGGTTCTCATAACACCTTCTTCGGACCTTCTCTTTGTCCAACAAATTCCTAAGATATTGGGCTAGTGCCTTGTGTTTCGCCCTCACACCATGCATCATTTGGTAGCCTTTGGCAACTCCTTTGGCGTGCTCAAGAATACTAACGAAAGCCGGGTCCAGATATTTGCCATGGAAAGCGCAACGATACACCATACGCTTAAGCACGTTGCACTGTCCATTCTGCAATTCTTCAAGGATTTTCTGAGTGTGTGCATCCATCTCTCCTTCGGAAATGTCCGCATAATCATCAGAATAAGGCTGCAAGTTTAAATTATGTATGATATAAGCTGCACCATTGTTTACAGTAACTAATATTCCCTAAGTTCCATACTGTAGTGCCTACAAATTATTTTTAAAATAAATATTTATTAACTTTGAAAATTTAAGGAGAAAAAAGCAATATCAATTCCATGTGGAAGCATAAATCATATGATGTACATTTAAAAAAATGTCAATAAACATGGACAACCTTTATGATGTCTAACTTTTAGCATAAAACAAAAATGCACTAAATTGTGGAGTGGATGAACCATTAATTTGTCAAAGATTGATTGAATAAATAATGATCATTACGTACTGATGATCAACAGTATATTTTGAGCTAGATTCCATTATGCCAATTCAATAACATATTGATGGTTTAATGATTAACCTCTAGCCTTAAACTTGAAGACAGGTGTAGGGTTAAAAAATAAAATTACCATAACGGAATTCCAGTCCATGCCGTGCATGTGCTGCTGCTTGTGATCGATGACGGAGTAGTGCACCTCCTCGTTGACACGATGCTTCTCTGGGTCGGACACCGAGTAGTCCAAAGCTTTCTCGTGGGGATCCTGATCCATGCGATGGACGACGACGTCGGTGGTTAGCCCTGCAAGTCCACGATCTGTCACGACGGCATCCATGACAGGCCCCCCACGTCCATGGCCCAGATCTGTCACGACGGCCAATCGACCTCCACGAGTGGATTTCATAACCGGCGACAGGGAGACAGGCGTGTGAGTGGCGGCGATGGTTTTAGAGCGTACCCTAGGGGGAGGGATGCGGGGAGTAATTGTTAGTTACCTACTATAGTGGAAATATTTCGGCGTTGGGCACCTTCAATGCAGCGGGCTTATTTAGGCGCTTAATTTGGATCCTGGAAAAAAAATCACAATCGTAGGCGCTTGGGGCAGGCGCTAGGAACTGGAGTTTGTACATCTACGTGATGCAATCCAAAGATCGTGTCTGGGTGGATGGGTTGGGGATTGAAAATTTTGTACATAAACCCTGGTGCTCAAGACTTGTGAAACATCATATCAAACTGTCATCAAGTGATCTAAAAATTTCAAACTGAGAAAGAAATGTACGCAGATGCCATTATAGTATTACTTGGATCGAGACTTTGTGATCATCATGTAGCCACGCCACAACTAACACGATGGTCTTCGTGGCCATCTAGACATCACACCATGCACCGTTGGCCGCCTAGACCCTCAAGCCATGCATAGATAGTCATCACGTCTCGCCTGCATTTGTGATGCTAGCAATGTCATCACGTGATGTCATAAACTAACAAGTGTGTGACAATAATTTGAAAAAACAACAAGAGAATGCTCCATCCCAAAATTTTGACTAAAACATGATTTGATACGTCAGTATTTACACAAATCGAAGACAAGAATTTTGGGACGGAGGGAGTACTAAAGCATCAATATTCCAATCCTAGGTTGCTATAAGAGAAGCTTGGATTTCCATCTACCAAGCTGAATGCAGCTCAAGGCTGCAATTCCATTGCACTGGTACGTTAGATATGTAGTCGGCACACAACTTAAGATGCGTAGTTGTACCATAGTTCAACACTAAGCATACGGTACTTTTTAACATAGTTCATCCATAAAGTCTCGCCAACATACCACAAACTAAGGTAGTACTTAACTTAGTTCAGACGAAAAGAGCTTCCATTCTGGCTGCCAGGGTGCGCGCACTGCCCTAAACCCCTTCCAAGAACTCAGCAAGGGCGGCGTGTGACACCCTGGAAGCATATCCATGGGCGTGGCTAGCGGCTCGTCTGAGTGCATGCTGTATAAGACTCATACGGGTGTTATTAACCATGCGGTTGCAGAAAGGGCATCCGTAGCGCCCAGCACTAGGCCTGACACGTCTGGCATGCACACCGCCGACAAGGTCCCTCCCCTTGCGATTCATGTAGATCATCTGGCCTTCTTCGTCACTATCGACGTCTTTAGATAGTATCTACATGTAGTAAAAAATCTTGCGTAAATAATGGGAATTCAGCAGGCACGGAGTCTATGAAACATAATATTATAGATGATAGCGTAAACCCGAAACCCTAAATGATCTTGATGAAAGAAGTATGTTGTTTATTAGGTGCTACATAAACAACCAATGGGAGAACATATAATAGAAAATAATGAAGGATCAACCATACATTTATGTGCCGAGCACCCAACACAGTTACCATGACGATGAGAGCACACAACTTAATGCAAAAAAAATTCACTCACTACGTAAAATGCATGAACTGATGATGTACCATGGCAGAGCTGCATAAAGATGTACCAATGCAAAAACAAGACTTAAAACTTACGTGGATGACTTGCTGATGTGTCACTGATGCATGACTCGATAAAATAGGTAGTGAGTTGTATATATTTAGCAATATAGGAAAAGAGAGACGTCTCTAGAACAGTAAAAAAATCAACTACATATGTATTCTCCAAGCTTCCAACACACCTCCCTTACTCACTGATATATTTTCTAGTCAAGTAGTAAGATTTGAGTACCATATCCAGCTACTATTTCCTGGTTCTCTATCTTAAAGATACCGCCAGTTGTCTATCTTATGGATCTCGTTAGCTAACCGCAAATTGCTACATAAATAAGACCATTCTGTTGCTTTCTTGCATCCAGTCCATTGTCATAAAAGAGCCACCCTGTAATCTAGTAACATATAGATTTTGTGTGGTTAGGGATCATGGATATTGAACAGTCCCCATGTTTCATCGTCGTGGCAGATTCCCCTATTGATACCCCGGCCGTCAATGGGTCCTTAACTATTCAACATTCTAGCTAAGTAGTTATTATTGAATTCTGACAAGAAGCGACTCCAAATTTTTGTATTTACAAAGAAACTAATTAACAATGCTCAAGTAAACCAGTGATGAAATCCAGTTTCTTTATGCATTAGCCGCTGCTTAGAGATAATCAATGATTAAATCATTGTGACAATCACTTAGGTAGATCATTAAATTAAAACAAAAATCAGTGCTCAAAGAACAAAAGCAGGAAAGCATTGACTCAAGATTTTAAGACCTTATTTCCCTAGTGCAATAACTCGTGCTTAGTGCAAATCAATCTTTTACTGTTCATTATTACAATCAATCTGCAATAGGAAATTCAATTCCAAGGTGCAGCTAACGAAATAGTATAAGCAGACAATAAACAACCATAGCGCGGATTATTTAGCAGACAATTTATATAGATCAAAAATGACCTCTAAAGGGCTCAACACAATGTAACCTAGCCAAGTTAGTTAACACATCTACAGAATCTAGATAGGGACCTTTTCATCAATTAAAGAAAAGAAGAAACCCTTACCTTCCCCAAACATAGAGAAAAGAACGGACCAGAATCAAACCTAGGGATTTTACAATAATAACTAAAGGAGATAGATGACTAAACGTCTTCTTCGTCGACGTGACACGGCGACCACCAGGCTCGGGCACCAAAGAGGAAACCAGCGACAAAGGAACCCGGCTTTGCCGGGAGAGAGGCCACCTGCTCCGGCTACGGCCAGACGGAACCACCTGCTCCAGCTTGAATGAGGCAGCCTGCTGCGACCGAAGAACCTGGATCGGCAAGCAAGGACGTCAAGCCCACCCGTGCCGGATTATTAAGCACAATACCTTATATAGGTCCAAAAAAAATGACATATACATGGCCTCAACCAAATGGTAACCTAGCTAGAGCAAGCCGATCCAGGATTTTCACACTAGGGTGTTCAAAAATTTTATATCGTAAACAAAAAACCCACAAATAATTTTGATACAGAGGGAGTAATATCTGAAATGTTCATGTGAAAATAATTTCTATTCCATCATAATGATAGTACTGACATGAATGACAGAAAATGAGGATTATTTACTGCATGAGGCATAGAATGAAATCAATGGTAATTGGGCTCCAAGAAAGCAAGCAGTTTTATACGAATTGGCATGAAGTTTAGTGAACAAAGTACACCACTTTTAGTCCTTTTTACCTTGCATACACATTCCTTAACTTTCTGCCAAGAAAATTGGGGTGTACAGATGTACACCCATGCACCCATGTGGACCTACCCCTGATCCTAGATCTACAGAATCTAGGCAGGAAAACAGAAACCCAAGTCTTCCCCCAAAAAGGAGGAAAGCACTGACCAGATAAAACTTTGGATTTGGCCCAATAAGGAAGATAAATGACCGACCTCTTCTCCGTCGTCGTCGCCATCGACCACGGCTCGGGCGGAGGAGTCAGCAACCGCGGCAGAAGAGTCACCTGCACCGGCGGAGGCGCCACCTGCTCCCGATGAAGATCCAGGATGGCGGCGAGGATGTCAAGACGGCACTGCTACCCGCTCGACCCCTCGCCGACGGCCCGGGCGTCGCCCCCGGTGTGGTCCATCCCTCCCATGGTGCGCGGCATCTCGACGGCGGAGGTGCGCGGCATCTCGACGACAGAGGTGCGCGGCATCTCGACGGAGGAGATGCAGCG